>NC_049170.1:102451932-102751932 GCF_009769625.2 Cygnus olor | reverse complement strand
GTTAAGATGCAACTCTAATGCGAGGTAAACATACACACACACACACAAACAAAAGTCTACCCAAAGATTTTTGTCCATCTGCATCTGTTTTTATAACATTCATCTTTTCATCTCTTAGAATCCCCAATATTTTTCAGATGTCCCCAGAAACAAATAATTTTGATGTGAAGCACCTAATGTTACTGTAATACTGCCTAGTATATTAGCTACAAAGATGAGAGAATTTTCACAGATATATCCTGGGTCATAAGTTCCAGAGTAGCTTGCACACATTAATTAGTTCCATGAAATATGATTTATGCTGTTTAAAACCATTTCAATAGTTTCATCCAGAAATTAAGCTAGGGCTAGCATGCTAAGTGTTTTCTTAGACAGATGATGGTGCTTACACACTATGCTGCCATGATGGCCAACAACAACAATCTTACTCTTTTCTTCATCTATGTTGAAACACTTCCAAAGCCATATAAGTTAAACCAGACTATCCTTAGCTTTAAAATTTGTCCTTTGATTTACAATGAAACAACTTCTCAATTATATTCTTCTATGGTTCTTCAACCATAACTTTGAGAGGCACTGTGAGACTAGGATAGAAATCAGGCTTAGTGGTCCAAAGATTTCATACTTCAGAAACACAGGAACCTCTTTTAGCAGTTTGAGATATTTTTATAGTCATTTTAGAATTGTTGTTTCTTAGCCTCTGAAATACTCAGAACACCAAATAAGAAAAAAAAAATCCATTGTATATTTAGCTAATCAGGAAAAGTTAAGTTTATTCCTTTATTCTGATTTGACCTTGTCTGGCTTACATCATGATAAAACTGAAACACATCACCTTCATTTGGCATAAAAGTTTCACATTCAGTTAAGAAAACAAAAATCAAGACCGTAACACTAGATACAAAAGTTATGTGAGATATAAAAATATTTTAGCAAAAAAAAAAAATTAAAAAAATAGCTTTTATCTCAATGAAATATTGGTTTATTTCTCTTATTCATTTATCTGTCTCTCACTCTCTTACCTACAATAAAGGATATATATATATATTTTAATTATTATTATTATTTTTATAATGGACTAAAAATTAGAGGCTTTTGTCATTTAAGTGTCTTTACTTTTCCTCAAAATTCCCAACTAAAATTGTCTCCCTTTGTTATTTAAGATAAGAGATCATTGACCACAGTTAAGACAGACCCCTAGACTGAGTTTGATTTACAGGGTAATAAATATTTGGATCACACCACAAGCATATCTAGGTCTTGGAAATGAGATTCCAGTTCAACGAAGATGAGATCAGGAAATTGAACTTGTAAAATGGTGCACTGAGGCAGAACAGAAAGATGACACAGATATTGCTAGACCACATCTTTTCTCTCTTTTGTTTTTTCTTTTCCACTGAAGCCTCTACTACTTAATGTGTTTATAGGTTATCTAAAATCAGTGTTTGCAGGTCATGCACATTTTTTTTAAACTCATAAAATCTAAAGACAATTGAGAAGAGCTGCATGACTTCATAGTTCTGTGCAATAGCAAAAAGCAATATTTGTAGAAATAATAATAATAAAAAAAAGTAACCCTTTAATACTCCTATATAGACTTTTTTTTTTTTTTTTTTTTTTAATTTGTAGAAAGCAAAATATACATGGCTTCAACAAATTGATATCACTGGCTGTTAAAAAAAGATTTGACGGAAATATAGGCTACAGCTCAGAAACTTCCTAACCTGCTAATTTCTGGAATGGTACACCTAACATCAGTTTCCTTCTACCTTTTCTGTTAAGTGTATGTTCCTACTCATGTTAGACAGTGTACAGGGCTAGTCAGACTGATCTTTGGACTATCTCAATACAGCCATCAAAATATTCTTCTGTTTATCCATGGTCTTCATCATACACCATATGGCTAAATCATAAAAAAAAAAAAAAAAAAAGTTTGCACAAGTAACCTCAGGAAAAAAAATGGCATTGGTAGCAGGTTTGTTTTTTCCTTTAAGCAGGAATAGAAATATTTAAATGAAGGTTGGACTCCAGGACAGTGAAACCAAACCTGGGTAGCAATGACAGCATTCCTATCACTGCTGTGGATCCACAGTGACCTCATGGGGAGAGGACATCCTTACAAAGATACAGAAACCCATAATCTTAAAGGAAAAATACTATCTTCACAGACAGGTCGTTTATGCTTTAAAGTACCACAAGCAGTTGGATCTGGCATAACTGGCCCCTAATGTGTAGGCAAGGTCATGGGATTTGTGGGTGAGTGTGGGCATAGGGTTGTGTCCTGTTCTAGTGCAGAATGAAGGGACTGCTGCCTCTCTTCCCACTGTCACTGCCCACAGACATTTGTTGCTCTCTAATTCTCTGTCTGAGCTGATCATTTGGGCACCTCCTAACACTTTTTGGTCAAAAAACAATGTTTTCTTAGCAAGTCTGAGCAATAGGACCTTGGTAATCCTTGGCTTGAATTGATTCCTCCTACAAACAGTTCTACCTACAACCAAATAAATTTGCCTTTCACATCTGTGCAGAGCAACTGTAACTCTTCCAAGGTAGGTGCAAGTTGTACCCCGGGCCATGGGTGCTGAGAGATGGCAAATATCAGCACATTACATTTCAGCACTGACCACACCCAGCTGTGTCCACTAGCCTCCTTCATTTCAGTTTATAGAAATGTACTGAGTGTAGATGGCAAGAATTTAGCAGTGGGGGCAGTGGTCCCAGCCAGCTCCACCATGGGGGCATGGGTGGACCCACCTGCTGTCCTGTGAGCACCTCGGGGAAAGCCTGGGGAAGAAACAGCAAAATGCTGCACAGAAGTGAGGAGTGAGGGAAAAAGTGTGAAAAACTGCAGGTCCCGAGGGGAGAAGAAAAAGAGAGGGCCCTCATTTCTACTGTAGGCACTGGGCCAGTGATTCCTCTGCAAGCCCATGTGGAGGCTACAGTGAAGCAGCTTGTCCCCCTGCAGCCCGGGGAGGACTCCATGCTGGAGTAGATTTATCCTGAAGGACTGCAGCCCATGGGAAGGACCTGTGCTGGAGCAGGGAAAAAGTGTGAGAAGGATAGAGTGGCAGAGACTCAGCCCCCATTCCCATGTGCCACTTGGAGGGGGAGGATGTAAAGGATTCAGAGATGAAGGAGTGAAGTTGAGCCTGGAAAAAGGAAAGAGGGAGATGTATTTTAATTTTCGTCTTCATTTCTCACCATTCAAATCCACTTTAACCGGGAAAAAAAAAAAAAATTTTTCTCTAAGTCAGGTCTGTTTTGCCTGTGATGGTGAGTGATCTCCCTGTCTCTATCTTGAACCATGAGCTTTTTTTATTCCATTTTCTCCCCCTGTCCTACTGAGGAGCAGGAGTAAGGAAGCAGCTGGGTGATAGTTTGACCTTCAACCATGGTCAACCCACCACCAACAGGAATTTGCAGCAGTTACTTAAGTCTCTACCAGAGCGGAGGAGGGCACACAATATTGGGTAGACATCAGTCTGTGCTGGCAGTTACCCAGCTCTAGCTGAGGCTGGTGCAAGCTGAAAGCCATTTTTACACCTCTGTGAAGAGACTGTTGCCACCCTTCCCACTGTCACTCACCACAGGTGTCTGTTGCTCTTTCCAGTTCTCCATCTGAGCTGATTATCTGGGCACCTCCTAACACATTTTAGTCAAAAAGCAATGTTATCTTTGCAAGCTCTATTCGAGCTCCTAGTGAAAGTGGTTAATGGAATCCTTTGGATATATTTGATGCCACTAGACTTTAACCTTAGAAAAACACAGAGCGTCACACTAGCTGCACAAAAGGCTACATCCAAGCAATTGCCAGCTAAAAGACAAACGTGGTATATGTTACCTTATTGCTGAGTTGTGGCTGTGTGCTCATAAGTGGTTGGTCAGCATGCCACACGGCCAAAGAGGGAACGTCAGACTCAGGTAACAAATGTAGCGTATGTGGTACATGTAATTCTATCGCAAATACAATTTTGTGCATGAATAAATTGCTTGGCAGTGTGTTTTCTGTTGAAGATTTTCCAAGCAATCTTACATGTGTTCTTGGATTCATAACTGCAGAGGAACAAGGACAGTTTTTTACTGCATCTAAATTCAGACACCTACAGAGAGCTCCTGTTTACCTTCTACACACTCCAATCTTTTCACTTGCAAGCTTGAGACCACAAGATGAGTTGGCTGATTCACTCATCTGATAGAAAATTAATCCCTTCTTCCCTCCCACATGCTGAGAAACGTAGTTTCTGTCATCAGTGAACTGAACCAACTCATTCTCCAGGGGAGCTGCATCAAGATGGATGATACAGGGGAAAAGGATGGAAAAATAGACTGGGCAGCATCACAAAATTGCATTGGATTAAGTATGATAGGAAACTATACCTTGGTAAATTCCTGAACAAATGTCTGGTGATCTTATACATGAATACTTTTTTTATGTAATACCTTCAAAATTAGCATTTTCTGGATATTATGTTGTTTTTACACACCTTTGGGATAGAGATACATCTGTAGGTGACAAAAACAAACCAGTTTTTGCAAGTAGTGAAATCATATTTGTCTATTCTTGCGATTATACTTGGAATCACTTTGCTTATTTACACATCTTTCAGACCGATTATTACTATAAATGCACATGCAGAGCTTTAAATATCCAAAGGGGTTACATCAAGCTGTAACATCTTGTAAGCATACACCCTGTAGGATCCACTTGCACTGATAAAAATGTATGTTTGCGTCACTGGTTCCAGATTCCCTGTTACAGTTCTTACTGGAAATCTCTCTATTAAACTTTGGGACAAAGATTTTACATTTAAGAAATCTTTAGGTTAATTTATTAACAGATTTTCTTTGAAAGCAGTTCTTAAATCAAATACAATTTAACCTTAGCAAAATTTCATTGAAAATTCTAGCAATAAGAGAACTAAGGAAAAAAAAAAAATCCAATTTCAGAAGCTACTGACATAATCTGTTGGGCATATTTGATTTAAAATAGAAATTCAAATTTTTTTAATGAAACTAAAAATGAAGAGTATTGTTTCCTAAAAAAAAAAAAAAAAAAAAAAAAAAAAAAAATTAAAAAAAATCTATGCTGTATAGCAGGAAATTATTGTGCAACATGTCCATGGAAGCAGTTACTTAGTAGAATGTATCAGAAAAAAAGAAAAAAGTCAGATGTTGTACTGTAATACATGAAATTAACTACTACTGTCAATATCACACTGATTTATGACAAAATTAGGACTACATTAGTGGTGTGTGCCAAATGGTATAATTTATGGCATAAGGATTTTCTTCTAAAATAAAACTGAGGCAACTGTGGTAATAAATCAGCCTTTTTTTGTTTTTTAATTTTGTTAAAAAAAAATTAGAAAGATTAGTTTAATCAAAACTACTCTGTCACACTAACTGACTAGATTTCTAAATAAATTATTTGTAAAATACTGCAATATCTATATAAACCACTCCAATAAATCATAAGGGCAGCATTATATTATTATTGTATTATTGTTATAATATTTATTTGATTATTTTTGATCGGAGGGGCTGAGTTCTCAGTTACCTTTATCAGACAGTTCTGTGCAAAACTACAGACTGATGATATGCCACCTCTTTATTTGCTGCCATTTCCTGGGACAGTCCTAGAAACCTAATTTTATTTTGGCAAGTAAAGCTTTTAACTTGTGTACCATTCTGTTACCTTTTGACAGTTTATTTATTTATTTATTTATTTAAGCAGTTAGAAGATAAGAAAATTCAGATAGATACAAAGATTTTCAAGAAGTTGAAAGAAGTAGACATAAACCATCTCTCTCTCTTCTGTTTTTCAATAATATTAAGCATACTGGTACATCTGCAACAAAGAAAACAATATTAAAAGTGTTTTAACGAGATCAATTTGTGAAATATAAAATTCTTTTTATGATAAGATCACCCATCTAGTCGATCAAGGGAAACCAGCTGATGTGATCTTTTTGGACTTCAGCAAAGCTTTTGACACGGTTTCCCATAGGATCCTACGGGACAAAATGTCCAGCATACAGCTAAACAAAAACATCATACGATGGGTGAGCAATTGGCTGATGAGCAGGGCTCAAAGGGTTGTGGTGAACGGGGCCACATCTGGCTGGCGGATGGTCACTAGTGGAGTCCCTCAAGGCTCCATTTTAGAGCCAGTCCTCTTCAATGTTTTTATAAATGATTTGGATGTAGGACTAGAAGGTGTTTTGAGCAAATTTGCCGACGACACCAAACTTGGAGGAGTTGTGGACTCGGATGAGGGTGGAAAGGCCTTGCAGAGAGATCTGGACAGATTGGAGAGCTGGGCGATCACCAACCACATGAAGTTTAACAAAAGCAAGTACCGGGTCCTGCACCTGGGACAGGGCAACCCTGGCTATACGTACAGACTGGGCGACAAGACGCTGGAGAGTAGCCCCGCAGAGAGGGATCTGGGGGTTGTGGTTGACAGCAAGTTGAATATGAGCCAGCAGTGTGCCCTGGCAGCCAGGAGGGTCAACTGTATCCTGGGATGCATCAAGCACGGCATTGCTAGTCAGTCGAGGGAAGTGATTGTCCCGCTCTACTGTGCGCTGGTGCGGCTTCACCTCGAGTACTGTGTGCAGTTCTAGGCACCACAGTACAAAAAGGACATTAAACTGTTGGAGAGTGTCCAGAGGAGGGCGACGAAGATGGTGAAGGGCCTAGAGAGGAGACATATGAGGAGCGGCCGAGATCACTTGGCCTGTTCAGCGTGGAGAAAAGGAGGCTGAGGGGGACCTCATCACAGTCTACAACTTCCTCACGAGGGGGAGTGGAGAGGCAGGTGACCTATTCTCCATTATCACCAGTGATAGAACCCACAGGAACGGTGTGAAGCTGAGGCAGGGGAAGTTTAGGCTAGACATCAGGAAGAGGTTCTTCACCGAAAGGGTGGTTGCACACTGGAACAGGCTCCCCAGTGAAGGAGTCACTGCACCAAGCCTGTCTGAATTTAAGAAGAGACTGGACTGTGCACTTAGTCACATGGTCTAAACTTTTGGGCAGACCTGTGCGGTGCCAGGAGTTGGACTTGATGATCCTTATGGGTCCTTTCCAACTCGGGATATTCTATGATTCTATGATTAGCTTTAAAAGGTAGTGAACAGCTTAAATAAAAGCCCTTGCATTCTCATTCTAAATTAATAAGAATAAATCAAGGAATGGAATTTTCATTTAAATTTAGATACCCAAGACTAGCAGTTAAGCTTACATCCAAATGTCCTAGCAAGTTTTGATATTTTAAAGGAGGCAAATGTAAATAAGAGCAAAAATGAATGCAGGAATGAAGAGACAATCTCTAAAGAAAGCACGAATAAGAGAATTAGCAAGTGTTAAAAATGTCAGTACCAATACATACTTCAGATTTTATATATATATATATCTTCTTAAGGTAGTTCATTTGGTTTTTATCAACAATTTACATTGAAAATACTATCATAAAAGTTAAAATGCTTGCTAGAACATGCCTTCATTTAATTCCCTGGAGGGGCATTGCCTATAAGAAAACTAAAGCTTGGATTAAGTGATCTAGTTGGACTGATCCTCACCACTAAGCAGTGTTCCAAGGTGGCTATGGATTTCTAAGGATCAGGAAATTATTCCACGGTCAAAATTCAGAAGTCAAAGGTTGTAGGGGAACAGGCTCAGTTACCTGATTTTTTTTTTTATTTTTTTTTTTGCCATGCTACTAGCACTGGGTCATCTAACACCATTACATCATTTAATACCATCTTCTTATTCCTACATGACATAACAGGGAAGAGCCTAGGATGTAGGAAATGTAATCTTAAATACTGAAATGGAGAAAAAGCTGAACACACAAATCATACACCACGTATACTTCACCACCTGCTCTTTTGTGCAAAAGAGGAATATCATGAGCACTGACTTCTCTGGGAAATTAGCTTTTGTAGTTTCTTTATACAAATTCAGGAAGAAAATTAGAACATGTTGCGCTAAAGCACACTATATGCCATTGCTCCCCATCTTACCCCCTATTGTTGCATTTCTCACTAAAAAATCTGAATATGGCTTTTGTATACTCTAGCCCTTTGTTGTCAGGGTCCTGAATATACCAAAAGGATCTGCAGCCCTCAGTCTTGCCCCATCTCTGCACTACACCACAGCTATTACTGTGCCTTGCTACTCAGTCTTGCTGATCCTTGCCCTGGTGATGTAATTTGCAGGCTTAACCTTGGACCTGCTTTGTCACTGTAGAATTGCTTGGCCATCATGTGGCTGTTGCCCAAACCTGGTTCCTGTTCTGTATTGCTCTGGTCCTGTTCTCCTTGCTCATGTACTGCCAGACTGCACCCTGGTTGGAGTAATGGTCCTCCCTGCCTTAGAGGCTCTGGAATATGATTTTCCTCACATAGCAGCCCAACCTTGCTGTTCCCTTAATTCTGTTTGTTGGTTTTGTTTGTTTTCTTTTTTTTTTTTTTCTTTCGTTTTATTTTTAATAAAATTATTATTCAGCAGGTAGCTTCTTCACTGAAGCTAAAAGGTCAATCTATGGAGTTTGGGTTCCCATTATTCTCAATTCAGCAACTTAGTGTAAAACTTATTAGATACCTATTGACTAAAGTATTTCTCATTGGGATGCTGATCTGCATTTAGTCTCTTATTAAAGATCAGCAATAGGGAAGGATGGAAAAACAGGAGATACCTGTAATTTTTCCACAGAAAAGCAAAACTTGGGAATATTTTCATTGTTCAAATCTTCTGGCAAAATGCCCGGGGTCTGACAGATGTGTAAGAAGACACAATGCAGAAGGAAAAAAAAATTCTCTAAAACTCAAAATATTTGGTCAGTATTACTCAGAAATCAGTGTGCTTCCTTGTGAAAACTTTTCTTTCTTATGGTGAAGAAAAAAAGTCACAATAGCTAGATAAAAGGACAAAAAAAAAAGTCTTTACCTCCCAAACACAAATATTCTGCAGAAAATAAGATACTTTAAATTCACTAAGCAACAGGCATGAGATGAACTGAATCTGACATGTTGCTCCAAGTATTCTCATAGAAGGAATAACTACAGCCAATTGAAATGTAAGTTCCTCAACAAGAGTTATCCCTCCTGATCCATAGTGTTAATGACTTGAAGGGTCTTACTGTGGACTCAGTAGCACAACAGAAAGACAAACTTAACCTTCTAATAATGTTATTTTTTAGTTTTACTTGTAATGAAGTTTGTCTGTGAGGATTATGATTTTAGAACTGAGCTTCTGGATGAAACAAAGGATGGTCAGCTCTTGCTGTTGTTTTGCACCAGCTTTTTGAGAAGGAAACAGTCCAAAAAAAACCCCTCTTTCCGTGACGACTGTCAGTCTGGCAGAAGAGTATGTTCCCTGTAAAACCCCCCAATACATGAGAAAGATTTTTGATCTTAAAAGCAGTTTATGCTTTAGGGGTTAAATGCTTGTGATCTGACCAGATCTTGAATAGCTTTGAGGGAGCAGGGTGTCCACATGACATATTTTCATGATAACAAACAAAACAGGCAAAATGAATGAGGCTGTTGATGCACTTAAAATATGCAGATCAAAGTATTCAGGCTAGCCAACATATTTTTCAAATGAATACAATATTACATGTAAGAACTATAAGACTTAAACTACAGAGGTATTCCAAACCACAAGTAATTTGCTCAGCTTCCTGGCTAATGTGCCTTTATAGTTCTGACCGACATACCACACTTCGGGATATGTATCAATGAAATTCATGATCAGGGTTAGACACTAGGTGGCGCAGAAGAGCTAGTTAGTAAGAAAATATACTTCAGTTCTTGAATTTTGCTTCAGCTGACAGTGGGATTTATTCTTCGTAATAATTCATCTGATTCTCCAGATTTGATCAGGTACTTTGTTTTAGTTTTCATATTTGTAAATGCTTATGGAGGGTGTGTTCTAAGCTGAACTTCTTTCTCACTTTTCTAAAGTTACAAATATATTTCCATAAGTGAAAAGAGCATTTTCACTTTTTTTTTATTATTATTATTAATATTTTAATTTATGAAGAGCTTCTATAACCTGAAGTTATAAAATATGAAATTCTGGGGCATTTTTCCAAAGGAAATTTAATTCCAAAAGAATTTAATCTCAGACAGTATTTTGCACATTTTATATAAGGATTATTTTCTCTCTCTTTTCTCTCTTATTTTTTAATAACACAAGTACAAGTAAATATGAGAGGAAAAGAAATCATGTGTTTATGCCTTGTCACATGAAAGTGTTTTAACTGCAGTAAATTTACAGCTAGTTTCCGAGATACTAAATATGCACGTCAAGTCAAAATTAAATATAAAATAATCTATTCAGCTCTATATTGCTTAAAATCACTATGCCTAGAAGATAACCAAATGTTGTAAATCACAAGTGCTCTCAATAAATTTAAAGTAATATTCTGCTCAAAAAGATGACAGTAGAATAAGATTTCAAAAATGGGCTTTGTAAATATTATATACTCACTGTCTTCAGTTTCAATTAAATTATTCTAAAAATGACATTGAACTACATTTGGAATAAACAGCTATTGTACTGCACTATGAGTCCACAAAAGAAAGAAAAGTATATTCAGCTATCTCTAGTAGATTTCCAGGCCAATAACATTTTGTGTGCCTATCTGAGGGCAAAATTGATTTCAGGGTTTTCTCTTTATTTTAATTCTGAGGGTAAGTGTTCATTAGTGGGATGGTCTTGAAAGTTTGGGGTATTAAATTCAGTCAACTGTTCAAAACAATATTTCTTGAAACATATTTTTTTCTATGATCTGTTCATATACTATTCTATCTAAATCTACTACTACAACAACAACAAGTATTACAGAATCATTCTTTCCTGAGATATCAAGACACCAGATTTCTAGCTGCAATGAGCTTGAACAATGAGCTCGAGTGACATCTTGGTACAATAGGTAGGGTACAGTTCCCGACACATAGGAAGTACTGAAAGGATGAAAAAATGATATGATACTTTCAAATATCTCCACAAAACCAACTGGAACTTGTCCCAGGGAAAAGATTTTTGATGTAAAACCAGGCATAGACCTCCATGAAGTTTCAGCAGTCAGTGGTGCATCCTGTTAAAAGAAGCTCATTGGTGCAATCAGAGTTGTCAGAGTGCTGCCACAGACACTGATGCAAAGATAGAAGGTAAGAAGAATAAAACAAGAGTAAGAAACAATGAAATGAAAACAATTATGACAATCACTGAATTAAGTAAATAAGCAAATAAACATCCTTCTCTCACCAAACCACAAAATATGTACAACGAACCATAACTATGACCTCTGAAAACTATTTTTTATTTAACTATGTGTACTTATTCCATCTCTTTAATTCCGTCCACCTCCTAATAACATGCTTGTTAATGTGCAAGGGTATAAACCACAGTACTTTGTGGTAATTGGCTAATCAATCAAAAGAATTCTCATTTATACATGCACTCTAGTGACCTAAGGAGGTCATTTTAATATTTTGCAAATATCTTTAAGTGAAGCCAAGGGACAAATTAAGTAAAAAGTGCTACAAAAAAAAAAAAATAGTTTCTTATAGCCATGTTTAGTGTTTATACTCCACTGTTAAATACTGCAGGTTGATTTTGTTGAGCCTTTTCAGCATAATGAGCATAAATGTTACATATACTGCCATATGGTTTCTACATATGGACAGGCTGCAATTAATGCTGGAGACTATAATCTGTTTCTTAGTTATGTCATTTATCTGTATCTTAACTATTGCTTGTGCAGAATAAAATCTATCTATAATATATGATTAGTAGCAGAATGCAGAAGAAATATTTAATGTCAGGAATATTTTTATAAATATTTTTTCTTGGTCTTGAATGTGGACAACTACCAGAAAACATACAATATAATCATAACTGACTAATAAAAAGAATATTATCTTATTTTCATGCATATAACATATTTAAGATAGTGGACTAAAGGAAGTTCACTTTTTTTTTTTTTTGATTAAATGTTATGCTTTGATTTCATTCATTTTATTTTCTGAAAAGCTCCTAAAGATACAAGTACAAATTTAAGCAAGGTTCAAGTAAAGCCTGTATCTTGAACATTAAACAACCTATAGTATTTGTGATCTAGGAGTGGAAAATTCACAAGAGAACTCCAGTGCATCAGAACTAGCAGTTTTAATTCATATTGAGATACATACACACTGAAGAAGTACTTCTTTCTTTATCTTAATTTGGACCACAGCTAGACCACTACCGTAAACAAATTTTTCCACCCTTTTCTCAGTAAAAGACACCCTGAAAATCACTACAGCACAACTCGAGGTCATTTCATGGTGAACTTCTGTTTTGTTAACTCAAATAACCCAAATCTTATTTTATCATCTCCTTGTGTAATATCCTTTTGCATGCAAATGTCTTATAAAGAGTCATAAAAAAAATAAAATAAAATAAAAAATAAAAATCACTCTGGGCTGTATAAAAATATCAAATAACAGAGCTAAAAGAAATGTTGGCTGCCTACCATTTTTTGTTTGAACCAAAGATGAAAAAAGCATTTCACACTTAACACTAATAATCTAAACAGAATGCTAGATGAGAGAAGTTTCATGGGATAAATTACATTCTATAGCCTAAAGCTCTATGCTTATTTAGGTTGTTATTCAACATGTATTATGCCGTCATATGTCATGAAGCTTTCACATGGAGGTGGTGAAGTAAGCAGCAGACCAGTTTGTATGTGAAACCTTCTATATAACACCTTTCCAGTAAGAAATCTACAAAACAGCAAATGAAAGGCAGTATAACTGTATTTATATGGGCTTAATAGTGATTTATATATGTGGTCTTAATAATGATGAAAATACAACACTGTGTACAAAACAATTTCTTGCTGACAGTATTTGAAGATAGGATAAGGGATATTTAATACAGTCTATTTTTGGCACTGTATGTATTATTTAATAATGAGGTATGTTGATAGTTTCCATCAAAAATACAGATATGAAATTTAAAGACTTGAGGAACATTCTATGTAATCCTAGTATGGGTTATGCCATAAAAATGTTATGCCAACACCACTATTTTTTTTTTTCTGTTTAGACATAGAAATGTGGGAGAAATGCGTGAGTCCTTTCAATACTGAGGGTGAAGAAACTTGCACCAAAACCACACTGAAAATGTACTTGCAAAGTATGCACACCTGCTTAAGTTACAAGGACTGCTATTAACTGAGAAAAAAAAAAAAAGAGAGAGAAAAAAAAAAGGGGGGAGGCGGGGATGAGCTGCACTGAAATTCACCTTCAACGTAGTTGGAGCTAATGAAGTTATGCTAGCAGGACTGTGCTGTGTTTCCATAAAGCTGTTCTAACAGTACACACTTGTTTGAAATGCTGTGTCAATGGGAAAGAGAAAACAAAAACAAAGCAACAAAATACACATTCACCACTGGCATGGTGAATGGAAAAAAAAAAAAAAAAAGGAACAGTAGACTCTGGTACAGTAGATTGTGGGTTATCTGAATGGCAGCCAGGACAAACCCAAGGCAAACAATAATTCAGTATTTTCCCTTAATTAAGTATTTTCCTTTATTTGTCTGCCTTTCCTCCATCATTGGATTTTGTTCAATTTAAAAACAAAAATTTGGCTGACGGTGTGCTTCATTTGGCCATTTCTGTTCAAATTCTCCATCTACCAGAGACAAACACTTAATATACCCACACATCTTTATTTATAATGTTTCCTTTATCTACTTGGTAAACATGGATTGACTGCAGATTAATTTTCTCAGAAAGCCTGCAGTTCATATCTGAAGACCTTTTTAAGAACAATTTAAGAGGTGAAGTATTAGAAGGTACTTGTAGGTGCAAACTGTGTCTTTCATCATTATTATCATCATACTTACTTTCAGTCACTCAACTGCAGTCAGTTTTCATTATTTTTTCCTCTGTGTATTCTACCTACAAATCGCAAAACATATAGCACTTTGAATAAAGTCATAAAACCAAGTACCCATATCAACATATGTCTGTATCAATATTGTAGGCAACCAAAAAGCATATATATTCCTTACAGCACATTCATTATCTTTAAAACCAGATGTGTTTCATTCAAATGTAGTAGCTTACTTGCAGCATCTATTTTGTCTGATGGCTAAGTAAATTATGTACAACTATGAAATGAAATGCTGGGGCTGATAGATTCCTGACAATTATTCTGACTGTGATTAGCACTGGCAATAGTTTTGAAGAACCTCTGTTATAGTTTCCCCTGCAAAGCTGAAGTAATAGACAAGCTGCCAGAAGTCTAGATCTACACACCCAACCTTGCACAGCAATTACGTCAGTTATTTTCCTATGGAAAATCTAATTAATTCTGATGCAATAACTGATGCAGAAATGAGCTGATGCAGGGTGCCTGGAGCAGGGCGTTTGGGGAGCACTTGTACAACTCTCAAGGCAACAGAACACTCACACAGAGGCCCTTGGTTGTTGGTGTGGCCAGGAACACACTAAAGGACCATACCCTTTCCCTTCTAAGTATATCTCTATACTAATGAACTAGACCATTAAACCAATTCCACTGACTAATTTTCCACAGGAACAACAAGATATGGAAAACTTCATTTGCTGCTGTAGGAAAGAGCAAGCACTGCTGCTTAGAGGTTGTTATCTGCCACCACCACTGCAAAGAGTAGCCAACTTGACCGTTGCCTGAATGTAACATTCATTGCTCAACAGCTCCCAGATGAGGATGGAAAACAGAGTTTCTGTCCTTAAAACAGATTGAAATGCAGACAGAAGCATGGGTCTGCACAGAATGATTGCTGTGTTAAAAAAAAATGTATTCTGTCCAGAGAATGAGATAAAATGCACAGCATCTTCCTGGCATGCAAGCTGATGCCATTTAGTAACTGACGTGTGAGGAAATCTCAACAGAAATGAGCAGACACTTTATGATGCTACTCACTTCCTGAAGTAGAAAGGATTTTAATAAAAGGAGAATAAACCTGGTCTATGGCAAAACACGGCCTACACAAAGTCCTTGCTGCTTATTTTAGTTTAGTTTTGATTCATTTCCTACAAATAGACACACACACTTGCCTTCTATTGTATATATAATTTGCAATAGAGATCTATCAAGAATAGGGAAATCCCTAGACTGAGGTAGAGTTTATCAACTTGACTTGCCATGAATCAACTAAACAAATAGAAAACAACTCATTTTACCTGTTTCAGGGAGTATCAACCTAATGTCATAAACAAGGATCACATATTATTTGTTAATGTGTTGGTAAGTACAAATAAATGTGCCAGATTAGTCTAAGAGTCAGCAGGTGAACTGAGCTCCAGTCCAAGATAGCATTCAATGTAGCTTTTAGATACGGAGAATCACATCTGCTAATACATCCATATTAGCTCTCAGGAGTCTCTGGGGAAGTGAGGAAAGCCTGACTACTCACAACATGCTCTTTCATTTATTCTTGAGTTGAAAACTGCTGGCCCAGAAATGTTAAATGAGCAAGGGGTTTTGTTTGTTTGTTTGTAGTTGTTTATTTTGTTTTATTTTTCCCCTCACTAAACTTAGAAGAATGAGAAAAAAAAAAAAAAGATAAGAAATTTGATAAGGAAAAGCACTGTTTACAATATCAGTATTGTTGGGGCGTTGGAAGCTCTGCTAATTTCAGATGCAAATTTCAACATGATAATAGTCAGTTAATTTAAAACTCGCTTAAATATCCCCCTTTGACAAATAACCATTGAGTAAGGTAACTTTAGTTTTTATGGCTGACAGTTTTTAAGAATGAATATTAAGTTTAGCTTGGCAAGAACTCTATTTTTGTAATCTCTTTTTAGTCAGGAACAGACATATAAATGCAACAAATGTATAATAAGCAGTGCTCTATTCTTGTATTGCATCAGCTCATGGGAGCTGTTCATTTCAGGCTTTGATGTCTTCCTTTCCCCAGGGGAAAAAGTCCATTTCTAACAAGTCCTCATACTTGATGATTTTATTTTGGATAACTATAACAGTGTCACAAGCTTCAGAAAGGTGTCTGCCACCTCCTGCCACCTTCGTATGACACTTCTCTCTTATCCAGTTTCAGGCATTGTTACTTCTCAAAGATGAATGTGGCAGCGGTGTGACTTTTTGTTGCTGCTAACAGTTAATCTGCCATCTCTTATTTGGTTCCCAGGGAGCATACAATATGCATCTTTGCCACACAGGTTTGTTTACAGATTACTGGTAATTATCCACAGAAACTCAGAGCCTACTCTCTTTTCAGGTTTTATTCAAAACTAACTTATTTCTCTCCAAGTGATTATAAAGATCCAGAACTGCAAATAATTTTATTCAGCTTCTGTTTCATTAACATACGTTTCCTTCATAATTTAGAAGTCTTTTTTTTTTTTTTTAGCCATTAAATAAATGGAAAATGAAAAAAAAAAAAAACATACTCTATAAAATCCATGCATAAATCTTGTTCATAGCAACAGTTCTCCAGCTTTTCAATCAAATATTTTGTGATGTCCTTAACAAGCAGGGGTTACCTCACTTATTCTTCTAAATGACAGAGAAGTACAATCAGAAAACAACTCATTGTAAGGGGGTCGATATTCATGCACTTGCCACTGTACTTTGCAAAGTAGGGAAGGACACAGTGTACCAATTAAGAATTTGGAAAAAAAAAAGAAAGAAAGAAAAAAGAAACTCAAAACAATTACTTTATTATTTATATATATATATATATATATATGTAATTGAAAGAAACAGTCTATTACATGAGCAATGTCTTACTACTAAAGAAGAAAACAATTTTCAGCCAAAGCAAAAGCAATAGCAAGCTTTTCAAAAGACAGTTCATTCAAATTTACAAGTCACTGGGAAGGGTAGGGTGAAGAAAAAAGTGAAAAACAGAAAAGAAACTAACTTTAGATGTGATTCCTCCCTGTGCAAAAGAGGAAAAGACAACCAAACCACTAGATCTTTAGATTTTTTTTTCCTATGCTAAAGAAAACATTAAGCATAAAAATATTGACACCTATTCCGCTTATCTTCTCTCTTTCTCCTTAATCTACTAACATTTGGAAAATGCACACAAGTGCACAATACTCAGACTAAGTTCATTGACAGATAACCTAAGACAAATAACTTAAGACAATAAAATATTTCACAAGAAGAGACTTGAGGGACCATAAAGTCATATTTGACCTTTAGTTTCAAGAGTATAACCTTTTTTTATTTAAAAATGTAATAAAGTTTTCATATTGAAAACGTGCAAGGAAGAATGGAGGAGAAAGATTTCTCAAGCTGTCTGATCAAACCAACCTTTTCAATGCAAACTTAAGATATACAGACAGAGGGAGCCCCTGCTTTAAACACACAATTTCTACAAGCTAGTTCATCAGTTTTAGAACTCATACTATATATATAAAAATAAAATAATAATAATAAAACTCCTCCCCCAAAAACACAGGGATAATATATGTTTTTTTGAATCAGTCAACAGCTGCAAAGAATGTAGCTTGCATTAGAAATATAGTTTCTGAAGAATAATCTCATGCCCATTCGAAACTAATCCAATAGTTTTATGTCTGTCCGGACAGCTTTGTGACATGTTGCATTTATAGTCTGATCACTAAATTACTGATTTCTTACCCTGACTTCATTTTCATCTTGTCTATTTGGAAGCATTTTAAACATTTCTTAGACTACCATCTTTCAGAATTTGGAAAGAGTTTACTATGTAATGCTTTATCTGTCTCCACTTGGAGTTACCGTTCTGAACTAAACTATTCACGCCTTTTTTTTTTTTCCTGATTACCTATAAATTCATTGCATCACTAACTTTTCTTTTTCTTTTTCTCTGTGCTGCCATTTTAATCTCAGTCTCAGAAGGGACACTCTCGGTGCTTAGCATTTTCATTCTATTCTCCATGTAGAAAATGTTTTTATTACTTATTCATTTAATTATTTTTGCATAGAAAACTTTGCACACAAAAGCGCATGCATTAAATCCCATTTCTCCTGTGCACACATCCTCTGTCCCTACAGAGGCTCATCTGACCTTCTGCTCATCAGGAGGAACATATGCCTTTGTTTGTATTGGTTTAGGGTGTTATTTATTTTTCATTTTTTTTTCCTCCCTTCTTCTTCTTCTGTCTTTCTTTTCCAGGCTTCAGCCATGGTAAACAATCATCTCTTTGGTCTCATTCTTGGGAAACCCAATGTGATTTCATTACCACTCTCTACAAATTGTCCCCATTTCCAATTTTTTTATCAGCATGAGGACAATTGATTCCAGACTGTAAACAAGACAATACTCTACCTTCATTTGTAATATGAAATAATGAAGGTTTAAAAAATATTATTTTAATTTGTATCACTTCCAAAATTAGGTGTTGCCTTGCTTTTATGGCAGGTATTCAGACTGCATTTTGAAGTGTCTTGATCAAAATTAATTGTAATGTTGACTTGTATACAAGATCTTATGTAATAGGCAGATACAGTAAAACATCAGTTCCAACAGTATTGCATAATGGTTGCCATTTGATTGTTTGAAGACAATTTATGTAAAGAACATAGATGTTTTCTGTGCTTATGAATACTGCATTTGTTTTAACAAAAAATGCTTATTTATGTACTTTATGTATTTAATATACTTTATGTACTCTATGTACTTATTTATGCAATTATTGAAATTATTTATACCTGTGAACAGATACATCTCAGACTCTGAAGGTTATATTATATGGGTTATTTAGTGATACTAAACTTTAGCTTCTGCACTCAGAATATTAGTAAATGACAGAGATGTTATTGGGAGGAATCCATGCAGTATTTGAAATTTTGATATTTTTTTTCTTTCTAGAAATGGTAACATTGCACAAATTACAGTGTAAATATTTTTGATAAAGTCAAAATATCCATATTGCAATATAGTATTAATATAAACTATGAAAGGCATACAATATTAATATAAATTATTGTAATTAAAATAAATTGAATTAAAAATATATCCAAAGTGGCCACTTTTTTAGTGTTATTTCACCGAATATTCTTTTTCTACTATAAAAATACTAATAAATAAATGAATTATTATTCAGATTAAGCAAAATCATGCTGCTCTTACATAGTTATATTAACATAATATTCTCCCATTTATGAAACACAGTATTTCCAAGGGAAAGAGAATTATTTTCATCCCAATATGTAATGATCCTTTTGTCTTGGGCAAAAAATCAACATAACAGTTTTAGTAGTGTAATATTTCTTGGGTGGAAATCCAGTAAGGGAACAAAACTAACCCATTATGAAAGCTGTCTATCCGGAGACATGCTATTAAACAATGCTTGAGCTTTCTGTTTACTTTGGAGTTATTTATAGTTATGGCTATGCATTTGTGTCTTGGTCTTGCTAAATATTTCTTAAATGCAGTTTCTGTAATAGACAACACAAATCATCATAGCTTCAGTGGTGTTCTTTTACTGAGAAAGAAATAGGAGAGGCAATGGAGGACTTCTGTTGCTGCTCTCTTTGTTTCCACATCTTATTCTTCAGTGTCCTGTTGCTTTATAAATAATGTATTTATGTTAGTTTTTATAAAGGTATATATACCCCCTATTATTATAGTACCTGAAAATCCTATTCATGAAAGCTAGTATGGACATAGATTTCTTTGAGATGGAAAATAAACATAATCCTGCTGCAGAACTGTGAGGCCTAGTTTACAGCAGGGGAGCCTACTTTTTTTTTTTTTTTTTTTTTAAACCAGCCCTATAGCTAACCTCAAAACTATCCTGTCCAACTTCATATATTGTCAGCATGCAAATGAATTCAGGGACTGGTTAAAGTGTCCTTCAAATCATGCAAGAATCAATATTTTTATGTGGTAAAGTAGACTACAGGCAGGGTATTCAGGTGCTAGAAGTCTTGAAGAAGTGGACGTTGTCATTCTGGTCATTCATAAAGGCATAGATGTAGCAAGGCAGATCAGCTGACAATCAGAGATCACCAGGAGTGGGTGGCAGACCAGAGAAATAGTTTCGGACCTCCCTAATGAAGGCTGATGCCAAGCCAGTCTCTTTTAAGTTGACAATACGTACATATACAGAACATGTATGGAATTCAATTTTCATAAGATTTTACTTAAGCCACTCAACATTACTGTACTTTTAGCACAATAATTCAAATAGTAGAAATATCTGCGCATAAAAATCATACAATGCTTGAAATGGTCTTGCCGTGTTCAAAAACACAGTCTTAAATCAAAGTCAATTCATCAGGTCGCTTTCACCTCTGAAACTACAAAATTATAACCACAAACTACAAAATAATTCATCCAAATTGTGGAAAATCACTATGACACCTCTGACATTTAAGCTGTTATTGCATGAAATGTAACTTTCTGTTTGCAAGCATAAACCTAGAGGCAAATGACCTCACTGAAAAGCTCTTATAGAAAATAGAAATCTCTTATAGAAATAGGTAAGACAAGGTAAAATAAAAGCAAGTGGAACTGCTCACCACTGAATACCAGCAAAGAAAACAAGAAGAATTTTACTCATTTAATTCAAAGCAGAGAGGACAGTAAGATTTTATGACTCTGCTGATGGTCCCTGGTGAAAATTATCTTAACCTAGAAATTCTAAGAATTGCAGTCTTCTGAGATGATTGCCTTAAAGGGCTGCTTAACTCCTCAAATAGATGGATGCTTAAAAAAAAAAAAAAAAAAGTAAAGAAGTTCAGAAAACCTGCTGGTCTAAGTGTCAGGATGCCTTAATCTACATTTAAATAAAGAATTTATTGCACCTAAACACTGGGAAAGACCAAAAGTCCAAAAGTTTCTCATATTTCTCTAAGTCTGCCCTCCATCATATTTTTCAATGCAGAATGTAGCAACTCTTAGCAACAAGATCTAGCTCCCTCTGCATGGCTGGACCAAGGAATGGGTAAAGAGAGAGGGCCTGATATGTACTCACAAACTTAACTGAATGTGAATTTCCAATATTGTTGTCTAAATACTATAACAATATGGCCTTATATATATATATATATAATAACACAACGGCTTTCCAACATTTTGCTTCTTTTATACTGATATGATGAAAAATTTTAATGGCATACCCTATCTATTTGGAGAAGTTATCCCCTTTAAAAATAATAAAATAATAATAATCATCATCATCATCTCCTCAAAGTAGCTGGTTATTTTTTTTCTCTCTGAAACCCTAATAAAATACTTTTAAATTAAGTATGCCTTTTGTGAACAGTTGATAATATTATGGTCAAATTAAAATTACTTATCTCGGAAACATCTGAGCATGAGTGGCACTGATAATAAGCATTGATTGATTATGATTTAAAAGATCTGAGGTTCCTGCTACCTTCTAGCTACAAAACAGCAAGCTCTTTTCAAATCAACTGAAAGGTCAGAGGAGGTCTGCTCAAAAGCTAGGACTCAAAAGCTAGTGCACTCAGGTATCTTGCACTGAAGTTAATTACCTTGACATTCCACATGAACATTGGGATGAGACCCCTTGGTTGTTAGCACGGTCTTCCATTATCACATCACTTGTCTGGATGAGATCCTGGCTCCACACATTGCCAGGCTGGTATGGCAATGTGCTCAAAGTGATTTAAACCCAGACCTGGTACAGGACTGGGACTGTTCCTCATATACTCCAGATAGGCTTTCCAGGTGGGAGAGGCTGATGGTTTGGGGCTTGCAGCTGTGGGAGTGAGGGGAAGCATTGGTGCCTGCAGCCACAGGGTGCTGCCACTTCCCTTTCCTCTCTTCTCTTGAGGATCTGATTGTGGGTGAGTGCCTGGCCTCTCCAGGTCGCAATAAAAGGCCAATGCCATCATTCATGAGGAGGGCCAGAAATGCAGCCTAGTGGAATTTTTGGGAACATCTGCCATGGAGCAACTGTGTGTGTTTACTTACCATATGGCTTTTGATGCTCAAAGTGATGACCATCAAGGGAACTTTAAGCAAATAATCAAAAATACATTCATGTAAAAAATCTTTAATGGGAAAGTTCTAACATTGTTCTCCAGCAGAATATATTCTTTTACTCCAATATGTGCTACTAGCTATGGGTTCATACTTTGCATTGAGCTTGCAGAAAAACAGAAAGAACTTGTGCAAAGGAGCTCTCTCAAATTGCAGAAAGTCTTCTTCCTGCTTCTATGCTGACAGTCCAGATAGCTTTTTCTAGATATGTCAGTGCTTCTTTTATTCAGAAATATACATCTAGCTCAGATTATGACTGTTTCAAATTTCTGTGCATTTTATGATATAAATATAGAGGTATAAATACATAGTTTAACCACTAAATCTTATCTTTCTCACAAAACTCTTGCTGGAGATATGAGCATCCTTGAGGGATGTAAACCACACAAAATAGGCTCTGCTCTGTCCATGTATGGAATCTGACTTCAAGCAAGATGTCCTCTACACATCACTCCCTGTTTTTTACTCTGAATGCTAGAGTCAATGCCACCTTTTTTTCCTCTCATCTTCTATAACAATGTGCTAAGATCTTATCCTGCTACCTCTCATCACCTAGAGGATTTTAGCTAGATTAAAGGAAACTGAGCAGACATAGTCCTGAAAGACAGACTTTTTTTGCATTCTGATCCAAAAAGGTAAAGATTTCTTACATGCTACAATGGCTTGGCAACCAAAGTGTATCTGCAAACTGGAAACTTTAAGTAATAAGAATTTTAGACACCTCAGTCTCTAAACTGTCAAGTTAGCTAACTGTACCTGTTTATCAGTTTCTCGTGAATATACATAGAAATATATACATATACAAAGAAATATAGTTGGGAGGTGTGATTACAAGCCAAATATACCTGCTTTTCATTTTGTTATCCTATTTTTTAATATATCTTGTATTTTCTTGTTCAGTTATATCAGTGGCTGCCAATCAGCTTGTTCATTACATAGTGATATCAGTGGTGGAGTCTTGCTTACCACCCTTCATTCAGATTAAGCAGAGGTGGGGATTAAATCTCACTTAAGTGCTAATTAAATGCTGAAACAGTGGGCAGCTACAACAAGGTGCTGCTTGGAAGGACCAGTCAGAAGCTAAGATGTGAGAGCAGAAATGCTAGCTGGAAACGAAAAGACAAATATGGTACCCCTGTGGTTTGAGAGGCTGCAGCTATGGAGGGAAGCAGCAGGCCAGCAGGCAGGCGGTGGGAGGTGTCTGCAAGATGGACCTGGGAAAAAGCCAAACAGCACATTTTCCATTGGCCAAGATAGTTACACAAAAGGCAAATCTAGGAATCTTAACATGCAAGCCACCCCTCCCTATTCCTAACATATTTGGAGAAAGATGAAATGATGACATAAACAAACCTATTCCCATGAAACATCTGAATCATACACTAAATGATTTTTCTTCTGCCAGTCAACTAAAAACTCTCCAGGTATTGGTTAATTGCTGAGGCTAGAAGATCTAGTGCTTTATATTTTAATACCACTTCCAGTAAGGCCCGTGGAGTACCAGTGAAATTTGCTACTTCTGTTTTTGTTTGGGGAGAGCTGAAAAAGTTCCTCTGAGGGTCTTTTTAATAGGTTGGAATTTATCCTAAAAATATTTCAAAACTGAAATACGTTGAAAATATCTGCTTGTTGCAATGATTTTCAGTGCTGTAAATAAACTGACAAACTGGAACAATATATTTAAATTTATATGTATATTAGAATTTACATTTATGTTGTGCTTATATATTTTTAGTGATGTAATTTATAAATAGTTTCTCACATTGCCCCATAATTCTTATGTACATTTCATTTAAGTGTTCTGAAATATTTCCTGAACCCAGCAGCAACTAATGTCTGCCAGAACTAATGTTATCATCACTGTGAGAATGTGGGATTTGATTTAGGTCAAATTCTGCTTAGAGTCTGAAGTCCTCTTTCACTTGCATTAACAGATAATTTGGGGAAGTTGATATGTTCTCTTTGTTTGCTCCTTTCTATTTTAAATTATCTAACATGATCTGCTCAAGAAAAAATAAATCCTGCCTAATGAGCCTCAAATTAGTTCTTGTTGGTGAATTTGATCATACACTCAGTTTAAGGAATGAGACTGTTTGCCAAATGCCTTGCTAATTTACTCCAGGGAATTTGCTAACAAGGTAGAAGTTTTTTTTTTTTTTTTTTTTTTGCTGACCAAAGCATTATTTTCCACAATAAGTGCAGGTAGTTTATTAATTTCCTTGAACTCTCCTGAGACTGGAAAACTATTTGTCTAAAGCTGATTCATATATTTCTATGATGCTATCAGGTATTCATGATTAGAATTATTTAATATTTTAAATGCTCTACCTTTCATGCAATTATGTGCACACACTATTATCTTGAAAGGTTTCATCGAAATTAAGCTCTCATTAGCTTAAGAAATAATTACATATAATGAAAGAAGAAGATGAGAAACACAGGGAAAGAATGAAAACCTTCTGATACAGATTTTTTTTCAGAGTATTGCTGACAAAATACAGTGGAGTCCTTTGTACACATTTAGATTTTGATGCAGAAAAATGTGAAAAAATACTGTGCTAGCTTGCAATGTCTTTTTCTTATAAGAAAACCATTAAAGTGTTTGTTACAGAGTCTTTAATTCTACCAGACTTTTCTATCACTGCTTTGTCAAATGTGGTTTATTCACATATCCTTAATACTCTACTATACACTGAGAGTGGTTTGATGCCTAATATCATAACTGATTCATGTTCTCACAAGGTCCTTCAATTAGAGCAAAGGTATGTAGTCACATTTAAAAAGCTTATATATGATGAGTTATTTCTACATATTTTCACAGAAATCTTCAGACCTAAATCAAAACTCCTTTAGTCATTTAGAAGGAATGTGCACTAACAGACTTCCCAGTTCTTATTTTATCCCACAAAAAGCTAGCACTTCCAAGCAGATCACCATGAGATAAAAGTTAAATGAAAAGCTAAATGAAAGCAGAGTCACAAGCACAATGTCAAGCCCAGCTTAAATGTAATGCAACAGCACCATTTAGAGTAACTTGTCTCTCCTCTTTCAGCTCCCAGTTCCTGCCCTTTTCCTGCTATTCTGATGAAAAGTTTAACCACTTTTCCCTTCAGCAATTGACTATAGCCACAGTTTTTCAGCTCTTTTCTGTAAACTGAAAGGTAAGTAAAAAAAACATGGACCTCTTGCAGAACATGCTTAGCTACCATTTCTTGGGTATGGTACAGGTCAAGTACTTCTGCTCATCTTAGACATGACAAGTCAGAGAGGAAGGTGTGCACACTTACAGGTGAAGCCCTGAAGCAGACTGATATTCTCCCAGTGGAAGGATAATTCTTTTCATTTTATCTTTGCTTAGCACAAGGACTTTGAACCCAACATTCAGTCTTTAGACCTCGCCAAAATATTAAGACAGAATAGGTCATAACTCTGACACTATTTCTCTAAATTAATGATTTTTTTCTATTATTATTATTATTACTATTTTACCATATCACCACACCTAATGTTTTTTTTTTTGTATCAGAATAATTTGTTAGATTAAAATACTTACAATTCTGAGGTACTTCAAATGAAGAAGATCGGAATTAATTCCTCAATTTTTATACAGATTTGAAAACAAATCAGGGGAAAAGATTTGCAGATTTTTTTGTAAATTATATATAAAAAATATTGAACAATAGTTCATACTTCTGGTTTTGAAAGCATTACAATTATATTTCAAACAAATGAATATATATATGTTGATTTCCCCTTATTTTATTTTTGCATCCCAAAGGCAAGAATTAAATTAAAAATTAGTAAGATCAAGAGGTTGTGTTTTAGATTTATTTATTCCAACACAACTCAGTCCCTGTAGTAACTGGGTTGGTATAATTACCTGTTCACCCCAATATAACCAGCAGACTATTACAGACTGTTTTTCTGTGACTTCCAAGTAGTGATCTCAATCCCTCTGTGGGCTCCATGCATCCTCAAAAAGTGATGAGCTGTCCTGTTCTCACACATTTGTTCAGAGGTTACCTCGGCAACCACTTGATAAGATGGCGCCATAATGTCTGTAATGTCTGTCCATCTCTTTTTGCTATAGCATGCATTTATAGAATAGATAATTTCAAAAGATGGTTCCCCCCCCCGGCCTGTAGACTCAGTATAGATTTCTTCGTATCTTAATAACAAATATGCTACTTTCCTTGCCAATAATCCCATGCTTTTTTTTTATGGTGCAATTTCCCACATGTGCAAGCAGGCATAAACTCAACTGCTCTTTGTTCTACTAAACATCTTCTAAAATATATTTATTTTTAACCTAGGCTTCTCAGATTTCTGTGATCATACTTTTTATGGACATGTTTTTCTCTGTTTATCTTCATCCTAAATACTGCTTGCCCCTATAATGTTTAATCACGTGACGATCTGAACTAAATTTTAAGAAAGACAGGGATAACAAAGGTATTTTGATACTAATAATTAAAGTGAGTATTAATTTAACTTAAATACAATATAAAACATTATATTAATATTTTATTTTAATTTGGTATAGTATTATTATTACATAATATAATATAATATTAATTTTGAGGTATTGACCTCAAATGAAGACATTTCAAATACTCTATTTTCGAAGAGTTTCTGCAAGTAGGCAGCTAAGGAGAGGAGAGAAACTGTATTATTTTTATTGGTGAAGGAAAGAATGCTCTGTGAACTCAAAGAAATATATATAAGAAAGAGACAGGTCATGGATTTTGGAACACCCAGAAATTTAATTGGAGATTGTACCCTATTAGACACCAGATAATCCATTTAGAGATTTTTATTCCCATGAGGTTTCTGTAATTGCTGATGAAAGTCCAGGTCTCACTGCTGGTGTAGTAGAACAAAAGTCCATTGTCAGACACAGGGGAGAAATCCACTAAAAAAAAAAAAAAAAAAAAAAAAAAACTCCCAACAATGCTGCTTTTGTTTTTACATCATATTTATGGTTTCATATACTTCAGCACACAAAAAGGTTAAAACTTTGGAAGCACATTGTTTCTAGTGCTAAGCAGCCCACCTGCCCTATCAACCAGACAAAGCCGCAGTGCTCGTACACTGCCCCAGAGTAATTTTCAATAAAGATGTCCAGTGGCTGAATCAGTGAGACACAGCATAGCTGATTCTTCTCAGAGAAAATGGAATTATTCTACTAATGAAAACAAAACAAAACAACAACAACAAAAATTGGAAAAGTAAACTTCATTTACTTCAAAAGATACTGAGAAAAAGTTATTTTCAGTGATTATTTTTGTGAGCTGTTTCTTACAGTAGAAGATCTGCCATATAAGTTCTATGGAAAATTATTTTGGTCATGTTATTTAAAAGCATTTTCACTTTAGTTGAAACATCTTATGATCTGCATTAATTTCTCTTTCTATTATATCCTCTTATGTTTTAAGTGCCACTTGCATAATTTTTTTTTCTTCTACCTCATAAAAAGGAAAAAACAAAACAAAACACCACAACCAACAAAAAACAATGCTTGATATGATGTAAAACTGTGGACTTCAAAGCAGGTATCATGGTAACAAATTCTGATTCATTTACTTATTTATTACTTAGGGTCCTGAACACTGTCTAGTATATATAATTTGCAACTCTGCATCAAGTGGTGTATACTGAGGCCCGACTATCAGGACCAAAAGCCCTAAATGATGGGTCTAGGAGGGCAGAGACTCCAATAAGTCCACAATGCAGTGAAACTGTAGTAAAATGGTATCATTAAAAGCACAGATTGCTGTTTTCTGAGTTCTTAACGTTCTAAATTTGTATTTACATACTTTTATTTTCTGTCCAGGTTTCTTGATTCTTACAATCTAATATCAGAAATTCTCACCAGCACTGGTGATTTTATGCTCAGATGTCTCCAACAGGTCTTTGTATTCTTTATTTTACAGGTTGGGGTCTGATATGGAAAGAGAGAAAAGTCACGTCTATTTTGCATGAGAGAACATGAGAGTATCTTGAATGGACATAAGAGTAGCTTAAATGGACATTTTGTCACAAATCCTGTGTGGTACTGATTTTAGAAAATCAGTAAAGTGTTCACTCGCCTCCTTTTTCTCCTTTTTATTTTTGTTAACTTTTGTTTTTGTTTACTATTGACATGGATAAGCTAATTTTCAGCTTCCTTTTAACAATAACAAAAAATCCTCCAGGGTTTTATTTATTTATTAATGCCTCAGTAATCACTTTTAAAGTTGTAAAGTGGGAGTTGAGAACTACTGAGGCTGAAAAATCCTATTGTAAAATTAGATGTGTTAAAAATCTCAATATGTAGTTTGTAAAGAGATAAAGATGTTTAGGAAAGCTTCACCCACTCAAGAACATTAATGTGGTGCAGAGACCAAAGGAAGCACATTTTTCTCTGCATTGAAATAAAAGACTAGCTAGTTTCAGGACAAGGACTAGGGGAACTCAAACCTAGATTAAAGATTTCAGTAGCCTGCAGAAAAGACACATTAGAACTTAATTTAATTTTTCTCTAGATTAAGAGTTTTGCTATCAAAAAGTGATTATTATCTACTGCATATAGCAGGCATAAAAATTTGTCTATCTCTGCAGCAACCCTGCATTCTGAGCTTACATATACTTCATAAATTTATTTTCCAATGAGAAGAACACCTGTTGCTGTTAATTTCCTCTTGAAATATTTTACAGTATTCTTTGTTAATATAAGCAAAGGAAATCCCCAGTCAAAACATGCAAGTTGCTTATTGGGGTTTGAAACTTCATCTACAAAAGTCCACACAAACCGCTCTGTTTTAGTTATTCCAGTTCACTTTCATCATATTGGAAATTTACCAGAGAGTCTTTTTACTGAACCGTTATTCACTGGATTGAGTTAAAAAATGAAATGAACTTTAGTTTGAAAAAGAATACAAGAATATTGTTCTAAAAGATGGATTATTTTTTTTAAATTGCTCTCATAGTTTAAAAGTATTAATGTAAAGGGACACTTTACCTTTGTTAAAATAAGAACTATTTTGAAATTTTGCTCTTCTCTAATAGTGGCAAGAAGATGTTTTAAGAGCAAACTTGTGGTTTTCTGATTTCAAGCCTAGTGAAATGTTCACTGACTGGTGGCCATTTCATTGTATTTTGTGTTACTTGTACCTGAAACATCTTCAGCATTGCTTCCCATGAAGAATCCAGAACTCCTTCCTTCATAGAGTTTGATTGAGTAAACTTGTATGCTAGTGCATACAGAAAAAGAGTTTACAAATGGCGGAATAAGACCTTTGGAAAGATCATTGCCTACCCAACAAAATGACAGTTATAATTTGGGAAAGGAAGAATGAGTCCCTACAGTTTGTGAATTTACTCCACAGTTCCCATATATTCAAAGTTATTTGTCACCCTTCTAGTAAAGACACATTTATTCTGCAAAATTTTCAGGGTAGCATCCTTCCCTGCCTAAGTAGGGCAGAGTTTAGAGAGGTTCTTCCTACTCATGGAAAACTTTATCATTTTGAAATTTCCAAACTGTCTTTAGTATACTTGATATTGTATTTCCACTCAGGCTTTATTTTCACCAGTAATCCTGAATACTAGAGAATCTATAGTGTATCAGTAAAGCTCTTGGTCTCAAAGCATCCAGTCTAGCCAAATATTCAGTTCAGTAGATGGAAACTGAGATGCTTCATCACCCCATCTGTGTCACTAAGCTGGCAGAAAATCAAGTACTTTCAGAACTGTGCTCCAGATTTCTGTGAAGTCAGAATTGGCAAAACACACTGTCATAGTAAAATGCTTTCAGTTTGCCAAACTGCAAATTCTGAAATAGCCTTCTCAATCATTTATTTACTTTTAATTTCTTATCCTTCCCTGATCATCTAGTTAAAAGAAGTTCTAGCTATGTCAATTGCATTGTTATTTTACTATCATGGCTATTCAGATGATTAAGGAGGAATGGAGACTTAGCTTCTCTGCACTTATTGTTCTGTGTGGGTTTTTTCCAAAATTAGGATGCGGATGCAAAAGTACAGAAATTGAAGGAAGAGTCTGTATGCACAAAATTTGGCTCTTCAAGACTGAGGACTAGGAGCTTGTTAACTTGTCTGTATCTGGAAACAGCTCTTACTTCCCTTGGTGAACTAATAAATTGCAATTTGTGAAGGGGTGAAAGTCAGCAACACACTCTAGATGACATTTATTTTAACAGATGGGTCATGAGACAGCTCATGAATGATATACAGCACACATGATCTAAGAGTAACTCTTAGTATTGCACTTCCACAAAAGCTACCAATAAAATAGGTTGTATTTTGAATATAAAACCTGAATAATTTAAATTAAATTAATATAAATTAAGTCTAAGACCTAGATGGTTTTGCTTACTTGCTTGGCAAACCAATGTACGTTAGATGAAATTAGTAGATAGTGTCACAAGCTTACAGCACATTTTCCTCTGCTGCTCTAAATCAATATAAAGAGACACAAATAAAAAAGAAAAATCCCTCTTTTTTTTTTTTTCCTACTGTATATCCTTCTCAATGCCCATAATTTCTAGTAACAGCTATACAAATAGCAAGGTACAGCTACCTGGTAGCTGGTCCACTCGTGGTTATTATTACTTAGAATCAAGTACATCCCCCTCTGTTCTGTCCTTTCCATTTCACTTCAACTAGCATCTTTATTTACCACCGATGCTTTTTATTTTTCAAGCAGTAGCAAAAAAGCTGTAGAGTGTATTCTATTGTTGTCTTTTTGTCAAGCAGTACCTGGTATTTTGGCCTTATAGAGGTGACTTTCTGATGAAAGGGAAAGTAGTGACATGGAGCTCTATTCAGCTTGTTTATTTATAAAGTGTATGCCCTTGAGTAGCTTCATGGTAGGTCACAAAGACAAAGGAAACCCCCTTCTTTCAGAAGTCTCAGCTCAAACACTGAGAAACAGCATAGCTCTGAAAATGATCCCTAATTAAAACTTCACAAAAGAGAGTAATTTCTTCCTCCTTTTGCCAGAATGCATACCAAGAATGTGTCACTCAAGTTTCTTGTACACAGTTCATATTTTTCCCCTCACAACAGAGCCTTGCTTTATAGCGCTAAGAGACCTCAACCAAATAACATTGCTAGGAGTATCAAAATGAAAATTCAGGAAGAAAGAGCCATAACTAGAATCCTGTCACTATCTCACCACTGAAGTGCAAAGAGATACTCAGTAATTTGACTATGTAAAAAAAAAAAAAAGTTTTTTTTTACTAGAGGTGTATATGAGATCATTTCCTAATGCTTACAGAGACCCTTAGTCTTGAGTTAATGGCAATTACATGGTCACTTCCAGATTTCTCAGCCTTTGCTTTAAGATTGTATTTACTTCCTTCACTCAGAAATAATTTATGTATTATATATATACATTTCCATATTCACATACAAACATATGCAAAATAGTTTCCTTCTCCTGTGATCCTGATGCTTTCATTTGCCTCCTAGTATTCCACCACCTAAATAATTTTGACAACATACAGGTTTCTCTCTGCATCCATAACAGGAAAGCTGAGTCAGACTTTACTTTTTTACCTTATCACAAACTCCACATCTCATATGGCCTCTTTTCTGACTCCCTTTCAAGTTCTGGAGAGATAAGTTCAAGTAACACCAGACAAGCTCATATCTGAAGTAGATCCACCGGTTGTGCTGTAAAAGGTGTTCATCAAATGCAGGTATACACTTGCCACCCACTGAGTCTGACTCACTCACACCGACCTTGGCACTGCCATGCTCAACTACAATGAGTTAATGACAAAAAAAATAGATAAGGAAAAACAGGGATTCTTATTATTCCTTACTTATTCCTCACGTGTATTATGTCATCTCTGCTAAATTTAGAATAGGGTCAATTTAATTCACATAAAGAAACAAACAAACAAACAAACAAACAAACAAAAAACACCACTTCTTCTTTTTTTGTGTTAAATGAAAATATGACCCTCTAACCTGGCTAGAATCTGCAGATAGCTGAAGAATTGCTCATTTATCTAACTCTCCCTAAAATATAGTCCTCTTCTCAAGCCCAAGGGAGTCAGTAAAAAGATTTAGACTGAGTACAATGGATTTGGAATTACTTTTATTTATTAATTATTTTATTTACTTATTTATTTTTCAGAGACCACTCAGTTCTTCTCACTTCTCTTATTAGCTTTCCAGGTTATTGTAGTATTAATGAAATTCTCATCTATGAATAAAGAACACAAGTCTTTAACACATGGCAAACCAATTCATTTCAAAACTGCTTAGGATTTTTTTTTTTTAGTTCAGCTTTTATATACAAGATTGTATTGAAACTCATGTTTTCTTTCACATAATCAGTGAACATGCAAAACTGCCAGACTTTAACTTAGTTCCTGTGAGCACCATTGTATGCAACAGATAAATAAATAGTTGATAAACAAATAGTTTAGGCCATATTCATGGAAGCTCTTTGAGAAGATAGTTTACTTCAACTCATGAGTATTTCAAAGAGATAATTCAGCATCTTAAAATCATTTATTGCTAAGACATTGCTTTAAGAAAGTGAAGTATTTAATATATTTATTGTATTCTCAGCTGAAATTACCTCTTTTTGCTCCTTCATGAGACTATTTAATAGCATAGTAGAACCACAGACATTCTCTGTTGGCCATTTCCCTTAAGTAGTAACAACTTACTGCTCCCTCCACAGAGTAAATTGGCCAAGATACACTTCACCATCTGTATATTCGTCATTATTTATATAATCTCATTGTCGTCCTGACAAACATCTGAGAATATATGAGCTGTTTGTCCACATAGCACTCATGGAGAATGGGAAGCCAGAGACTCCGGAGACACTGAGAAGCATGCCTGAGCCTCACGGCCAATATGGTCTCACTCAGAAATCCCGTTCCAAAACTTGCCAAACCTGCTACACTCTATGTCAACATATCTGCATTCTTATTCTTTGAATTGGATGGTATACATTCTAACTAAGAGGGAGGAGTGAGGATTTCTTTTTCTGTTTGTTTGTTTGTTTGTTTGTTTAAGGGAAAGATAGGAAGCAGAAGGTAAGAAAGATATTTCAGGACACTCCCTAAACACATAGGAGAAGCTAAGATGATCATACTTGCCAAAAGTATCAGAAAGCAGCAAGGTTCAAGATAGCAGGATTGTTTAAACAGATAAAAAGAATGTATATTATAAAAAAAAAAAAAAAAAAAAAAAAAAAAAAAAAAAGTATGTTCTCACTGTTTACCCAAAATCTGGAAACTCTGTATGTCAAACAGTTGAATGTAAGTCTGGACCTCGATTAAGTATGTTACACCACAGTAGCCATAAAGTACAGTGCTCAAGTCTAGAAACTGATCCTCCACTGAATCCTAGAATCATTTAGGTTGGAAAAGACCTCCAAGATCATGAAGTCCAACCATTAACTTATCACTGCCAAGAATACCACTAAACCATGTCCCTAAGCACATATCTACGCATCTTTTGAACACCTTCAGGGATGCTGACTCAACTACTTCCCTGGGCAGCCTGTTCCGATGTTTCACAACCCTTTCAGTGAGGAAATTTTTTCTTAATATCCAACCTAAACCTCCTCTGGTTCAACCTGAGGCCATTTCTCTTTGTCCTAGCACATGTTGCATGGGAGAAGAGAATGACACCCACCCCACTACTATCTCCTTTGAGGTAGATGTAGAGAACGCTCTCCTACACACAGGGCTAACCCACAGCCTTTCCTTCCTAGCCTATCTCATCTGAAGAGTTTATAGCCATCTGTTTCAACACTTCCAACCCATCCTTTGTGCCTTTGCTATTGCAGGGCTCTCCATCCCCTACCTGTACTGGAATGGCTAGTATAAGACTGAGGGACCTTGCTAGCACACCACCCCATGGCCACTGACATACTGCCCCCAGTCTTGTCTCTGTCAAGCCTGGTTTTATCTCTTTTCCCCTTCAAATCTAGTTTAAAACCCTTTCAATGAGCTCTGCTAACTCCTGGGCAAACATCCTATCCGCCTTTGAGACAGATGAACTGTGTTGCTAATAGGCCTGGCATCATGCAAAGTGACCCATGATAAAAAAAAAAAAAAAAAAAGAGTTCCGCTGGTGACACCAGACTTGGAGCCAGGTATTGAGCTTCTGATTCTTACTGTTTCTTACCTCATCATTCCCTGCAATTGGAGGGATAGAGGAGAACATTACTTGTGCTCCTGATCCCTTAACCAGTTGTCCCAAGGCCCTGAAGTCTCTCTTGATTGCCCTCAGACTTCTTGTTGAAACTTCTTTGCTGTCTACCTGAAAAATCAGTAATAGGTAATAATCTGAAGACCAGGGAAGGAAGCTTTCTCTTCACATCTCTAACCCAGGCCCCAGGGAGGCAGCAGAAGTGGGTCCAGTCTGCATAATGGGTCTTCTGTTCCCTTCAGAAGGCAGCTTCTATGACAATTACACGTCTTTTTTTCTCGGTGGGATCTGTTTTGACACAGGGCATAGACCACTTGACCCACACCTCCAAGCCAGATGAACCATATTCCTCAATATTGTTTGGTTCCACTGCCCTCATACCTATTGTGCAAGGGTGTCCGAGAAGGTGGGGTAGTCATTGAGGAGATATGCCTGCCACCCCGGGCAGGAACTTGTCATATATACATCTTTGATGTATATATGCAATCATTAAAATGATAAAAATAAAGAGCCTACAGCATATTCCTTACTACAAATCAAGCTAGTTTCCAGATTGACCTTACATAACCAGTTCTACAGACCTACATCTTTTCTCAAATTTTGCATCGTTGAATCTTCAGTGACTAATCTTACCTTTGTTAATAACCTCTCCTTTATTCTAACAAGAAGAAAATACGTATACAGTGAGAGATGACATGGAAATTGTATTCTTCTTGTGCTTTTTACCCAAAACATATGTACACTGTTGATTCTAGAACTGTACTATAAGATTAAATTTTCTAGGACTCTGTAGGCCACTTGTTCTAAACCTAGCTTTTCAAAAAAAAAAAAAGGAAAAGTTTCTCCCATAATGTTATGTATAGTCTAATGAACAGCAAAAATAAGAGAACACAGCTGATTTCCCCTGGCTCATATCCATCTGTTCATAGTGTAAAACATGTGGATATGCAGTTCAATTAATTTGAAGATACTCCCTGAATCAGCTTAGCGTCAAGTCTCCAAATGAAGAAAAAAATAAATTTGTTAAAAAGATATAACACTTTTCCACAGGAAGTCTGATTGAGAGTTTTCTTAAAATGATGTAACATTTCATAAAACTGATACATAGGAACATTAAAGGGAAAAATCTACTGCCTTTGAGTGCACAGAGGAGAAGAAAGCAGCTTTATCTCTGTCATTTGAAGGTCTGAATTATGTAAATCCTGACAAATCTTTCTAGTATGAGTATGAATATACAGATTTAGAAGGCATTAGCCTTTGCCACTTTGTAAAACATTTTGCTTGCCATCTGTACTAGAAGCACAGAAGTAAACTGTGAAAGAAATGTGTTTTTAAGCATCCTAAAAATTCCTCTTGCAGGAACATTGATGATTTTTGATCTAGAAGTACTGGACACCATTTCCCACACAAAATGGTTTCCCAAAATAGCATTTTCATATTTCATAGAATCATAGAATCATTTAGGTTGGAAAAGATCTTTAGGATCATCTAGTCCAACCTTTAACCTAGCACTGCCAAGTCCACCCTTAAGCCATGTGACTAATCTCTATATCTTCACGACTTTGAAGGGATGCTGACTCAACTACTTCTTTGGGCAACTTGTTCCAATGCTTCACAACCTTTTCAGTGCAGATTTTTTTATATTTTTTTCCCTAAAAAAATGAAAAATGTATCCTGGGCTTTATCAATAGAGGTGTGGCCAGCAAGTTGAGGGAGGTGATTGTGTCCCCTGCTATCTGTCCTTGTGAGTCCTCACTTAGGGTACTGCATCCCCAACACAAGAAAGATGTCGATCTGTTAGAACAGGTCAAGAGGAGGGCCACAAAGTTGATCAGAGGGCTGGAGCACCTCTCTTATAAAGAAAGGCTGAGAGAGGATGTTCATCTTGAAGAAGAGAAGGATCTGGGGAAAACTCATTCCAAACTTTCAGTACTCGGGGGGAGGGGAGAAATGGTATAAAAAAGATGGTAAGTGACTTTTTACATGGGCAGATATATATAGGACAAGGGGGATGGTTGTAAACTAAAATAGGGGAGATTTAGATTAGATAGTAGGAAGAAATTCTTCACACAGAAGGTGATGAGGCATTGGAACTGGTTGCCCAGAGTTGTAGATGCCCCACACATGGAGGTGTTCAAGGCTGGGTTGGATGGGGCCCTGGGCAAGCTGATCTAGTGGGTGGTGTCCCTGCCTATGGCAGGGGGGTTGGAACTAGATGATCTTTAAGGTCTCTTAGGTCTAAGGTCTTTAACCCAAACCATTTAATGATTCTATGATTCTATGAAATGCACAAGGCTTTCCTGCTTTCAAACATAAATAAAAGAATTAAGCAGAGTAGCTTTGCTTCTTTAAAGTAAACAAACAAATAAACAAACAAACAAAATTGTATTAACATGCCAAACACTAAAGGTTTCCCTATATGATAGCAGGGACTGCCTTTGGAGTTGCACTAAACTAATGCACATTCTTTCATTTCCCCATACCTAATAAGTAGCTTAACCTGAATAGAAAAAAAGTATTTAATCCCTCCATACCTTCCCCTGTATGAAAATACAACCTTCTCCTTTACTAATACTTGCATACCTGACATTAATATGATGTCAGATATGCAAGTAATAGTGATATAATATCAAAGATCCATCTGTTCATATCTTATTAAAAACACCACAGTCTTATTGCAATCCACCTCTCTAGCTAACAGAACAGGAAGATTAAGATGGATGCGGACCTCTCAGTCACATACCTATTCATAATAATGATTGAAAACCTCATTAAAAACAAGGAAACAAACAAAGAAATGAACAAAACCCACCACATGTGCACACATACATGCAAACAGACAAACAAAAAAACTGAACATTCACATTGTCTCCTTGAGCAGGAAGAAGAGTCTATGTCATGCTCTGTTTTACTCAAATCACCTTAGGCTTTACTATTTAACACTTCAAAAAATATATATATTTATTTTCTCAGGTTACATTACTACCTAACTGGCTTCAGAACCACTGTGTTTATCGCAGCCTGAAAGATGTTGCTTTTATATATATATATCAGTCCTTAAAAATAGAGGTCTAGCCTGTTGGAAGAGGCATCAAATATCATTTTAATAAGAAGATCAGGGTTAAAACAAACAAACAAACAAACAAAAAAACAACGCTTACTCTACATACTGTTAATAACAATACTACTCATATTGTCTGAGGTGGTTGCCAAAATGCCAAAGGATTATTCCTTTTCGTTTATATAGTGACAACCTATTTTCAGGCTATAAATGGCTATATCAAGGTGCTTTTGATTCTACTTAATGTACCACCACGGTTTTTTCTCTCTCCATAGCCTTTCATCTTTTCTCACATAAATATTTAGATATGCTTATCTCTCAAGTATTCTTCATTTTCCACTTTTCCTTCCTCCCTTTATTCAATAAGAGGAAGGCTTTCACTGCTTCTTCACCTCCTTGTCTGGAGCAACAAAAGGATATCTCCAGTTTCCATTGGTTTTAACTACCAGTCTTTTCTCTCATTTGGTGACTCCGTTGCTGAGTTTCCTTGGATGACTAATTTCTCCTAGAATTACTATCCATGTAGTAAATGGCAGCATTCACCAGTTTTATGTGACTTGCATAATTTTTAAAAGCCTATAGAAATATTAATTAAAAAAAAAAAAATCCTTGCATTTTGGTTTGAATCTTTTGGATTGGAGACAGTTTGGACATACAAAATTGCTACCAATTTAAAACTAATAATGTTACTTGGCCAGCTGACTGGTGGAGTGACTGAGTATAAAATCCTAGTGAATGACAGCATTTTTATCATCATGAAGAAAAAGCATAGGTCTATATCCATATGTTTCAAATGTGTATTTTGTACAGAATTTTCAGTGAACCACAGGATTATTATGGATAATGCATTGTTAGTACACATTTTTCTCACTGGTACTAACAACATCTCTTTTGCTTTGAAAGAAAATGGAAAAGGAAACACTGTTCTTCCTTCATGTAAATACAACTATAAAGCAATACAAAAAATCATCACCTATGGGCTAAATTCTCCCCTATTTTAAAGGTTACTTTTCCCTTTGTTATTTAATCCATAATTAAAATTAATTTCAAGTGTTCAAAAAGACTATTCACCTGTTACTTGATATTAGGGAAGAGATTGGACAAAAAACAAGGACTTTATTATGAAATAAAACTTTCTGCCAAACTGCATATATGTCACAAAGACTGTCTTTCCTCAGGTCTTCTCCAGGTGTAACAGATTGAGGGAGGTTGAAAATACTTGTTATTTATGCTCAAACTTCAGCTGTATGGTGTTATTCAACTCTTGAAAAATATAGGAAATCCAGGATAGGCAGAGAGAGATGGAGAGATATTGTCAAATATTTTTTACAACATCGTTACATATTTGGTATGAGTCATGGAAAATCTTTCTACACATTCTTACAGTACATATTTATGAATGTGAGAGGCAGAGAAGGAGAACCTATAGCTGCCAAGTTCAGAAGCTCAACACATCATGCAATGGCTTTTGAATCAAGTGTTTTAAATGGTTAAAATAAAGGATGAAAACAGGAAAGCACTGGTTTCTTCATTATCTTGGCAAAATAAGTCATACAAAAAAGTGATATTTGGGGCATTTTCAATAATGTCCATTCTATATTTCTCAATATATGTTATATTGTATACACATACAGATTTTTGTGTGATTGTCTACTATGAGCTACAAGATATATATGCAGGATATGCATATATTACATCTATGTATAAACAAATCGTATTAATAACAGCAAGTGGTTTTTGTGTGTTTTTTTTTTTTTTTTTCCCATTATATTAGTATCTTCATCTTTTAAAGACAGAATATTCTGTTCTAATTGTTTGTTCATTCTCTGCCTCTTCCAATTCTAGATGTCTAATAACATTCTTTATAGTGTTTCTTCATCCTACCAAAGCCAATTTAGAATCAGAGCTCCAAATGACACTTTTCATCAGCCATCAGTCTTCTATTGCCAGGGGCAACTATCCAGTTTTTCCATGTTCCCAGAAGTCCTGTGTCGTCATAATCAAGGGTGGGATTCATTTACAAATCTGCTTTCAGATGAATGCATGCAGGTGTCTATATACTTAACCAGGCATTATAGTCTATTAAGATCAATTCGACCCAGGCAATGGAGCCTGGAGAGTGACTCAGTTAATCAACCACTACTTTACAATAATCTGAAAAACTGATTAGGCCCCCCTGATTATATTCAACAGGACCTCTCAGTTATCCTACTGGTCAAGCATCAAGTCCTTGGTATCCTGGGTAGCTCTTCTCTGAGAAGATATGAGGTCTTATGACCTCTCTGTCACCTGTGTGTCTTTATCTTGGGTAACCATAAATTGCCCCAAATGGTCCTGGACACCTATGTTTAGTCAACTGAATCTAGATCCCCAGGGAAGTTAGAAATCTTTTAAACTTGCGGGCACTTACAAGTAAACATTTTAGATATTATAATCTAGAATTGTCTTGTTCTTTAACTCACATCACCAACTCACTAGGGAATCCAGATTGTTCTTCCACAGTTACAATCTACCAATAGATGCCTTAATTCCATAGTGTGTTAAAAGTCTTCTGTTCTTCTTTGAAAAAGAGAACAGTAAGAGAAGAAAAAAAAAAAAAAAAAGAAGAGGTGTAGACATTTTTCAACCTTGGGACTAAAGAAAGAAAAATAGTTGCAACTGTATATGAACTTACGTTGGATTCTTATATAAAGCACAACCTGCTCTGGAGATGGGAAAAAGTCATAGGCAAAATGCTGGTGAGCTCAGAACAAAACAAGGTTTGGGAGGATGGTTCAGGAGGAAGAACGAAAATTGTGACGTAGTGAGTTAAATAAATTATGGTTCCTGAAACATTAAAAATGAAATATATTTCTGAAAAATATTGTTTAATTATAAAATATTATTTATTCTGAAATTTCAGTTTCTTTACTACTGGTATATTTGAAAATATATTAATATGCATAAAATTTAGAAATAAGGTCAAAATAGTTTTAAGTGTAACATTAAATTGCCTTAGTATGACAAAAGTTTATTTTTAAAATTATTTGAAGCAATTCAAAATAATTATGCTCTATATAGTTCTGTGTTATTCTAGAAAGTGCTTTTTGTCAAGGTTTCTCCCATAGGAAAGTGGGCTAGGTTTCCCCAGATATTCTTACAGAAAAGATCACAGTAGTTTCTATGGAACTTTGTGGAAGATGAAAGCAGAAGAGTGATACCCATTTCTTAGATATTCTCTTTTCACCTTTTATCTTTCATACACATCTAGTTTACATCCCTTTTAGCTGTGGTCTACCAAAATAAGTCTGGAAATAACATGGGTCATCCAAATTCAGGATCTCTCTGTATAATAAATAGTAATCTGAATAATTTCTTGAGACAAGTTAATATTGTTTGAATCTAAGTACAGTTTTCACTGAGTGCAGTACTGAGAAGCTTCAGTTTTATTAAAATCTGAGTGAGGATACCTTGCTGTCGAGAGTGAAAGCACTCCCTGCAGCAGAGCAACCCACCACAACAGCTGTTCCTTCCAAAGAAGTCCAAGCCTTACAGTACACATATAAGTCCCTGGGCCCACATTCTGGAGAAGCATCAAATAATCTATTTTCACTCCTATTCAAAAAAAAAAAAAAGTTGTTAAACTGAAATTTGTTTCTCTGCACACCTCCCTACTATGAATATATATCGACTGACCTCTGTCTTTGCCCCTAGGAAACCGTTAAAATTTCTGTTATTTCAGCAGGTTTCAGAAATAAAACTTTCATTTTGTCCTCTCTTTCAATGCAGTTTTTCCTTTCTTTCTGTGGATTCTTCTTGGCAGGTTCACCTAATATTATACAGTTATAAGAAGTACAGCTCATTATCAAGTGCCTAAAATTCAACCCATTCCATTTATGCCACAGATACATTAACAAACACTAATTACATATCTCCTGTAATCTTTGTGTTGCACTGTGTGAAAATATTGGTTGTATGTGTTGCTTATACCAAACTCCAAACAATTCACATATAAAAACAGTGGGATAAAAAGGGACCAGTACAGCAGTAAGTCAGTAGTGATTGGGAACCCACTGTTAAGCATTGAAACTTCATTCCTGTAAGAAAGTAAGAGAATAATGATCTTTTTTACTTATCATTTGCTCAAAATTACCAAATGCTTCCCTTCATCATCTCTTTGCTCATTCTCCTCATGCCTTACTTTTACTTAACTTGAACAGCTAGTGAAGGAAGAGAAATTACAAAAACAGTGTCCAACTGAACAGGATATAATTAAAGTAAGTTGAGGGCGTTTCAAGATGAAATGTGAACTGGTTAAACCCCAAACTCTGGTTTTCTTTACCATTAGTATGTAATCATGAATAAATCATGAGTAAATAATTCTCCTACTTCACTTCTTTGTAATAATTTCTTAAAGGAAATGCAAACTTATTTTCACTATTCTTACCAATACATTGGACAATGTTCTAAACAAGAATTTATCACAATCACAGCTGAAAATCACAGTCACAGAATGGAACCTACTATATGTGACGTGAATTGAAATGTTTATATAACACCATATGAATGACAAGTATTTTATATCTATATTACAAGCATACAGATATATTCCTAATATGAGAGTTGATGCACAGAAACATGCAGTGTTCAGTTCTGTAACTGGAGGAAATACTCTGATGGCGTATGGTAGAAGAGTAATATTCTGTTTTATACATATGATTAAAGTCACTACCTTCCCAGGTGGTATTCTACAAAGCTGATTAATCTCTCTTCTGACTAACATCTTATTAAAATCCCTAACCTAATAGGGATCAGGCACTTTTTCTTCCGTAATTGATTACATCTACAAACAGTGTAGAAATGTATGAGCTTCTTTATACATTTATACATAAGTAACTTTATACATTTTCTTTGATTTGCATCCGTAATATTGATTTTGAAGGTTCTGTCAAACCTTATAATAGCAAGACTCTCCTCTGTGAAGAGAATCTCAAAAAATTCTTATGGCCTTCCCACAGCTTTGCTGAATTTAAAGCAGAAGAGCTGTTTCTTTGTAATTAATTACCAGAAACAATCAAGATTTTTTGCTGCAGTTACTATTCATATAAGCCAAACTATTTGTTTATGCAACAGTTTTTGAAGTTTTTGAGACATTTTTTGATCTGATTTAGCTGGAAGGTCTGATTAAGACATTAAATAAACAAAAAGTCTTGGATGAGCGTTCAAGCTTCACAAACAACAAAACCTATTTCTTAGCCTCCATTTTTCAAGGCCTCTTCTCCTTCTTCTCTTATCATCTTTCAACGTTAGAGCTAGATGAAGCAGATTGTACAAGATGTCCATGCAAGCAGCACAAAAACTTCTTTCCACTGCAGGAGTCACAAAACGAGTAAAGTAATATTGGATAGTGCTGGACAGAGATGACATTGAAAGTTTACTGAATACAGGGAGCTTTTATTTCAACTGCCCCAAGTTCAAATTCCATGTGTATGCTATATTGTTTATAATGTGTTTTCAAACTTAAACACCTCTGAAAAGAGCTCAAACATACAGACTAAACAAGAGATCAGAATACTGATGATTACATATATGTTGGAACAGCTATGCAGTATGTAAAGGGGTATATCAAACATATATGTTCTACTCCTTTGACAAATTAGTATTTCAGCATGTGCTCCTTAAAGAAAGAGGCTGTGATTAGTGGTTACCTGGACTCCTAACAGATGTAGTTGGGTTCCTTGTGTCATGATTATGGCTAGCGAAGTGGGATGTATGCCTAATGAGAGGAAGAATTTTAGAGGAAAAGCCAACTAACCAACACATCTGGTACATAATAGTAAGATCACAAATTGTAAGAAGCCTTAAAAAATCCTAACTATGACACCTCTTTGTGCACAGCTCTGCTAAAAACATACATATACATTCATTCACAATATTGCATTGACTCTTTAGTCATAAACTAGTCACTTTTTTTTCCCTTTTTTTTTTTTTCGTATTGATGTACAGATATACAAGAAAAAATAAATCTCAGCCACCACCTGGAAAGACAATGTCTGTTTTGAGTTGGAAAGTAAAGCAAAATGAAGCCAGTGTCATAGACTGGAAGGCTATTTACGACTTCACTAAGGATAGTAAACATGATTTTCTGTTGTGTTTTCAAATTATTTTTTTCCCTGTGGCTTTTTTTCTAAGTGAGTTCTTCCATTTTCCTTCCTCATCATTCCAGTCACAATGAGCATGCTCTCAACAAAAGTAAAATACTCACATCTTGTTATGCTACTTATCCCCAAATTTTCTAAGCTTTCCTTGTTTGAGAACTGGTGAGTTGGTTTCAGGAAAAAAAATAATGTGTTATGCTTTCACATTCTCAGAATTACTTCTCTGTGTTTTCAACTATCATTTTCATCACCTTTTCATCTCACCCATTACTAGCACTTGTAGCATTACCTTCTCTTATGGTGCACTGGCAATCATGTCCTGTGACAAGATGTTGAATTCTGAATTTTGAAGGAACTATTCAAGAAAAGGGAGGAATAATGGAGAGAAGAAATGGGCGAATAGGTGAGTAAATAGAAGATAAAAAAGAGGTGAAGTAGAAGGTGACAAAAGCAAGAAATATAAGAAAATAAAAATGGAAAGGAAGAGAGAAATTAGAACTGGAATAGGGAAAAAAAAATATATATATATTCTGAGTTAAAATGGAAGTGGTTGTACTCAGTTCTTTAAGATGTGAAATCCTTAAAACTCGTTGGGGGCAAAACCAAAAGAATATTGGGAATGCTTTATCTAGTAATAGAATTTTAAGGTTTATAAAAATATGAAAGCAGCACTTGGGAATACAGGAACAAAGTATTTCACTAAAAGCAGTAAGTAATACAGAAAACATCCAATTCCTCACTGAAGTGTTTATGTGAACAGCTGTGCCAGCTTTGTTCCGAACAAAGAACAGATGAAGTGCTAATATACAAGGGTCACAGTTACACAATTTTATTGGTTTAGAAGTATTATGATTACCTAATATAGGATTATTTTTCCTGTTTTCTATCACTATGTATCCTAAGTTGCAGGTGTATTTCCTTTCATCGTATTTCCCAAAGGTTCATAAAAAAAATAATAATAATAATTCTGAATATTTGAATGTTTGACTAGAATTTAATTCTCTTTTGGCACGAAGCTTTCATAGTGATTTTAAATGTTTGATGGATCTGGACTTTGAGATATAAAGACAAGAAAAATAAAGAAAAGACCACTCTGGCCCAAATTAACAAAGGACTTGCACAATATTCAAGCTTCCACATTGGAAAGTGCTATCTTCAAATCTCTCCCCCATCTTCCCCCAGCTTCTTAGATGCGAAAGGATAAAGTGCAAAGTACACTCCAAGTGGACTTGCTTGGCTGTTCTGAAAAAACACGTTGGCAGTGTTGCTGCCCCTACCCACTGCCATCTCAAGCATCTTCAGAGTCCTTGTGTCACCACCCCCCAGACAGTCTCATGGACTGGCATATCTGTGCCTAACAACCTGAAGCACTGGCAAAGGGAGAGAGGCAGCTACCAGCAGGAGAACATTTCCAACAGAATGGTCCCTCCAATTTTTACTGCCAGTCCTGGTGCTCAAAAAATGTTGACAGAGATTTCTTTAATGCTTACAATATATCTCTTTTTTGATCTTTTATTCCTTCATCCTTGTTTTATCTTTCTGTTTCACAGACTATAAGTTACATCTTTAACCTTCCCTTAGAAGAAAAACACCTTATCATCTCTCTTTTCCCCCTCAGTATTCCAGAGGTGCCAAAATTTTCCTTTTTCTTCTCAGATGATCTCACTGACATGCTTCTAATTAAATGAAGGGCAATTGTTCTCATCTCAAATTTAGCTAATGTTATTTCCATTTTAGATCTGACACAGGACTTGTCTGAAGCCTTACCTAGTTTTTGCTATTTATAGTATTTCTGTTATTTCAGTTCATCTAACCTTCTGCCTAACTTTGGCTTTGTAACCATTGTCCATCTCATTCAAAAACACAGCTGTGGTTCTTGGGGAACCTGCATTATATATGGAGCTCTAACTAGCGGAGTGAGTTCTCAGAGCAGCTCTGTAAAGCTACAGGATTAATAGATGGCAATCTTTAACAAAATGCAAAACTCTAATTCTTTTTAACCTAGTTAGAAATAAAGCAAGAAGGAATAAAAAATCTCATAGAAGTTATATCACTATAAGTGGCTGGTCTTTTTTTTTTTTTTTTTTTTTTTTTCCTGAAATAAGACTTTAAACACATGCTTTCACTGAAGTAACTGATGTCTTCTCTAAGACATGAATTTAAAAAGACTTAATTATCTTGTTTCTATCTACAGTCTAGAATAGGGCTAATTTTTTTTTTTTTTCTTATGTAGATTACGTATGGGAAAGCATTGTTTCTACAATCCAAAAAGTCTTGCTACTATTATTATTTCTAAAGTAGCAAATTGTTGTAATTTGGAACATGACATTAAAATTCTATCCCAGGTTGCCAACAATTCCCCTCAATTTCTGAAACATCACTGCTTACAAAAAAACATAATGAAAGAACCTCTAACGTGGACAAACAATTTAGAAATATTGTTGATTGGTATTTTAAACGCCTGCTAGTATTTCCAGCATTTTAAACCTGTGGAAGTTACTTGGTATCAATCAACATGGATAAAACTACATTCAGAATAAGGTAATTTCACTCTCTGCCAATAAAACTGTTATCTGAGGTAGCCTTGATAGAAACCTGCTAAATTTTTTGTATTATATTTGTTTTTCCTGTTGTTTTATCCAGCTGTATATTTGGTAAGTTCATTTCAGCAGTATTGCAAAGGGATCTCTTGAAAGAAAAAAAAATGCTGCAAGAAGAGCTTCTAAAATAAACTAAGAAAAACAGCAAAAGTAGTCCTACCTTACTCTGCACCTGTGACAAAAGGACTGTGATAAATACTTTCTTAATTTTATTTCATATAAAAGCAGAGAAGACATTGTGAGTCTTTACTAAATGGAATATGAGGTTTCAGTACTAAAAGAATTTGAAATCATCCCTAGGCCTACCTCATCTTGTAACCCTCAAATTCATTTCAGTCAGAACACTTCACAGATTTAGAATATGCCTTAATCATAATGAATGCACAGTTTAGAAACATGGTAGCTGGCTACCACAAAACAAATAGAGAGGTATGTGATGGGGAAGAAGAACCAGAGCAGGCTGTATAGGAAACAATGTTGAAATAGGAATATTGACTTACGATCCCAATGGCACAGCAGGGAGAAGTTCATTGCTGAACAGATTTGCTATTAATTCTGTTGCCTACATGGGTCATGGCTGCTAAATTAACTGTCTTTAGTGATATATTAAGTTCTCGAGGCTCATGGCAGATTTTGTTCCTCATCTGTTTTGAAGTGACAGCAGCCATTTCCGCTGCTTCTGCAAATCACACTGCAGCTATAGCCTCTGAGTGTATGACAGTGACTGAAAGTAGTGTTATAGCTGACATACAGCATTCTCAGTTATAAAAAATAAAAATAAAAATAAAAAAAACAGCATCTTCAAGTGAGTTATCACACTGCATGAGCATGCTGATAGTGACAGTTTAAAATCCTTTTGCTCTATCTTAATGGAGCTAATTCAAGATATCATCAAATTGTTTTAACACTTCTCTTACTTCCACTGGAACTTGGTGATGATAACCTTATATTGATAAAGTAAAACAAAACACTTCTTGTTCTTTGGCTTACCTTATTAATCCTGCTCCCTCCCTCCCTTCTTTCCCCCAGCATGCTCAAGTTCTCCCACTCACCATTCTTCTGTTGGTTTCCTTAACCCACCTCTATACATTTATATTGAAACAGAGTGTTTTTTTTCAATGTCTTCTCAGTGAAAATGTCCAGCTTTGAAACAGCAGTCATATTTCTTGATTCTGTGTAGCTTTATAGAAAGCAGGAATGTTTAGCTCTAAAGAAACTAGGTAATTGCATCTATTGTCTGTATGTTTTACAGCTCTAGAAATAAAGAACCAGGCCATTGCCATGCTTCAGAAGTGGTAATGAAAGAACAAAGTGTTCTAGAAAAAAAAAATAGTTAATAAGCATTATTTCTTAAAGCTTACTACTGTATTGGATTGGTGCAATCATTCAACCCCCAGACATATAAAAACAGTTTTCATTTGACTCAGATCCCAGTATAGATTTTCTTCTGTATAATAATGGAGTTGTTTTGGAGGCATGAGTTTCGAAAACAAAAGTTGCCTGATTACAGTGATCCAGCAGTTAAGAGTAGCACTAGTATATACTTTTTAAAGTCATAACAACATGCATCAAAACAGATTTGTGCGATTAACTAATGATACACCGCAAACACAATGGAAAGGCCCTTGTTTATTCCAGGATTTTACCTCAGTTCAGATGTAAACAAGTTACCCTAAATTTGCTTGGTCAATTGGCGTTCATTGTTTGTTATTTTATAACATCAGTAGTATTAGTTATATTATAACTCTAAATGATAGTTTTTATAGACCAAATCAAAGTTTCTAACATAAACAAGAGAAGGCTGTATAGCTTGAGTGGAAGAAACTAGAAGCAATGTAAAAGTCAGAATTTTCTATGTATTACAGTTTAAATTTAGAAGGAACACACAAATTTTTAACAAAGTCTGTCAGCTGGATACCATAGACCACTTTGCAAATATAACCCAGTTAACAAACACAGGTGGAATAACAAAATAGCAAGGAAGCATGAAATACCTTCACCGATAGTAAAAAAGCAAGTAAGCAAACAACAATCAAACAAAAAACAACCCAGCATGCTTCCATGACAGAATAGTCCAATCTTTCACTTTCATTTCTCATGATGAGTAGCAAATGAAAATGCATTTATAATTTATTTGTTTGGGATAAAAAGGAGATTATTTTAATCAAAAAAAAAAAAATTACTGGCCTTAGAAAAAGCAGACAAGGACTGGATTTATGCACTGGCGTAACCAGACAAATTTCACACCTTATCTTGTGCAAAGAGTTGGATTTTGTACAGGAAAAACAGCTACAGAGTCAATGGGAAGACAGACTAAGAAATGTCTGATTGTTTTTAATTCAGTCTGATTCAGCTACTAACCTGTCCACAACGCTCCACAAAATTCCCTGAGGAACCTATAACGTTCCAGAGGGTGATGATGCTTTCCTGAAGCAAAGTGTGAGACATTGAATCCTTCATGATCTAGGGAGACTGTGCAGCTTTTACAGTTAGTTCAGATAACACTCTAGGCAAAATGAGTGGGCATTCCTTACCACAGACAGTGTAAATACACAAGAAAATTTAATTATGATAAATAACGTCAGTTCAAATACAACTCTCAAAAAACTGCATTCCAGCTCTGCAGACAGGATATGTATGTTGTAAACGTATCAGCTAACATGATTATGGAATCCATCATGTTTTAATAATGCTATATAATAATAAATCATTCTGTAAAAACATGCTCATCTTCCTGCAAAGAAAATTGTTTCACTTTTAATACTGAAAGCTCAGAAACCATCAAATATTCATTTTAATGCAATAGCTTCAATTAAGAAATATTAACAATTACTTCATATTCGGAATATACTTAAGCATCAAATTTAGACTGAAAAATAAATACTGGAGATTATTTATCTTAATGCTGCTAGGCATCAAAAATTTTTATGTCAGAAAATGGACCACATTCTATTCCCAATTTACTGCTTTCAAAATTAAATACTCGATCAGTTAAATGGAGGATGGGTACCAACAGTTTCAAAAGTAGTTTCCCAAATATAAGTATTTAAATCCATATCCAGATAAATGAGTGAAAGTGACCTGATTATAAAAGTAATATGTGATTTTTACTGAGGTTAGTGCAGTGATTAGAACATTTGTAAAATAAATTGACTATTGTAGTTCTGAGGTTTCTATGCGTACATATAGATGAAGTTACTAATTTGTAATACACTCTGGAAGGTAGATTATGTTAGGCCAGGTTATTCTAATTACATTAAATGACAAATGAAATAATAAAAACTGAGAAAATAGGTCTGGAGCATTGGTCTTTCAAACAATTCAAACTTATACGCTCTTTGTGTTCTATAATATTATAAGGGAAGTGTCAAGAATGTAGAATGTTTATTTTAATTGCATCTTGATATCTCTAGAAATTTGGTAAAAGCATGGGTTGTTTTATTCTCTCATTAACTCTATCATCCTACGGAGATGACCTGTTCTCCAAGACATGCTAGAGTCTCTCATGGAACATGTGATTCTTTTGTGCCACAAAATTTCTCCACCTGAAATCAAAGCATCTCCACTTCAAGCTTCACAATAATATTAGCAGAGTTACAGTCAGTTCATGAATGCAAGTCAAGGTCATAACATAGGTACTATCAAATTCTTCTGTTGTTAGAATAACACACTTTCTATATAAGAATGACTTACTAAAAGGAAAAAAAAAAAAAATGACCTCCATTCAAATAAGACACCTTCTTTCAGTATAGAACTAAGAGACTCCATTCTTACCAGTAGAAAAAGCAAACATTCTGTGCTTGGCAGAAAAAAGAAAAAAAAAAAAATAAAAGAAAAAAGGGAAAAAAAAGAAAAAAAAGAAAAAAGAAAAAAGGGAAAGAGGGAAAGAGGGAAAGAGGGAAAGGAACAAACAAACAAAAAAAACAGAGTAAAGCATATTATATAAAGACAAATAAGGTAGAGTGAAATAATTCTAGGATAGCTTACTTGTTATTAATGCAAATCAAATTTTAAATACTTGTAAAAAGAATTATAACCAGACTCACTCAGTTGATACTGAGTTTCAGAATTTTGCATATCACCAAAAAAGTTTATATTGTCTTTATATTACCTTTGGAAAAGCATAAAGCAGTCAGAATATACATATATATCCTATATAATTAAAACTTTATTTTCTTGCCTTAGAACAATTCTGAGACACTGCATGGTTTATCTCTGTTAAATCTACACTGTACAGTTAGTGCATGCATGTCTTATGAAGAGAAAAAAAGAAGTGGATGCTGTTTCAAAAAATACTACCATTATCACAGATGATGGGATACAGAAGAAAAGAACAATCTTGGTTCTTCTCTACAAGAAAAATTAATTTGCAATACCAATTTGTCTGGTAAGAGATTTATCACCCATTATGCAGAATGTTCTGAAATGATATCAAGGGCAGAAAAGTCCAGAAGAACAGTTGTTGTTTAGCTTTGGAGCTTTGTCACTTTGAGAACATGTGGTCAATGAGCCAATGTGAGAGAGCACCTGAGGTAGCTCTGTGGTCTCCTTGACTGTATTTGACAAAGAATAGATTAGTGAGAGGAAACTAATACTGAATGTTTGAATCTATCTAGTCATATTGGACTCGAGAGAATAAAAAATCCTGTATGTTTGGAATGAGGTGCAGATCCCAGAATGAAACATCTCCACCTGCTAAATCTGAAATTTCTTTTGTTGTCTTGAAATAGTGGAGAAAATCCTGTTGTCATTTAAATTGGCTGTAAACTTGAAAACGTTCTTAATAATGTTTATTAATAAAGTAGTTCAGAAATTATATCCTAATGACAACAGGTGTAGCTGGGATGACATACTGAAAATTATTCATTTATATGACTTTGGCTTTTAGACATAATTTTGGAGTGAATAGCAGTGCTGTTGGAAAACAGGAAAAATGCTGTTGTCTTTTAGAATAAAAATGCTAACAAAAATCATCATATCTTCACCAGATCCAGGATGAAACTCTTAGTAAAACTGGAGAAAGGAATACCACCAGAGCAACAACAAAACCAGCAAAAAATAAACTAGAGTGTTGATTTTGAAAATAGGACATAATTTTTCAGTTCTTTAATCCCTTCGTTTATGTAAAAGTTATATCAGAGACCTGAACCTGGGTCTTCTGATTTCCAGCTTAAGTCTTCCATGCAGTTCATTACTCATGCCTTGCTGACGTTTATCTCATTATTAGCATCAAGTGGAAATGAATAATAAAAGATCAGAACATTTCCTTAAATCAATTTCTGTTTTCAAGCTAATCACAGCTGAGTATGCAGTTAGTGTCTGTCTCTTACATTGGGACAATGAACTGATTTGGCTTTTTAGTTGCCCAGTTCCCACATAATTACATTGACCAAGAATAGATGTTAATAAAACCCTTTTATTGGAATACTGATATTTATACAAAATAAATCAAGAGGCTCTGAAGAGATTGAAGGCAAAGTAAAATGAAAGAAATTCAATATACCTGTTATCCAACTACTGTACAATATGAATCTTGAATAACTATTAAAATGTCAGCATTAGACAAGTTGTTGTTGTTGTTGTTCTTGTCGTTGTTCTTGTCATTACAATAGCCATAGTTTACCTTGTTCACTTTTTTCTACCAGTTCAGTGATAAGACGGGACTCCACAGGCATAAAATGAATTTACAGGAAAGTAGAGTAAGGAAAAAATACAGTGACCTCCAAGCAATTACAGCTAACCATGGAAGAAAATGAATGACACATCAAAGCATCAGCTTCAAACACACTCCCAGGTGGCTTATTTCAGAATATGTGTCAGAGGAATTGCACGATTAGGTGTCTGAACTTTTCTATTCAAGAAAAATTTTAAGAATCCTTATCAGAGGAAAAAAGTGCACTAAAATAAATAAATAAAATGACTGTGTTGAAGGACATCTAAAAATTCAAAGTCAATGTATTTCAAATGTGTTTGCTAAACGGGTGAATAATAGCAGAAATAATCTCATAACAGCTTGGTCAAGGGAAGGTGCTACGAAGAGAAAGAAATACTGTGATACTAAAAATGTATATATCTGACAAGCTAACATTGTTGTGACTTGTATTGGGTTTACATGGCAATGTTTTGGTAGTGGGGGGCTGCAGGGGTGGCTTCTGCGAGCAGAGCCCTGCAGCTGACCCATGTCAGATCACAGCCAGCTCTAGAGGGCTCCAAAGGGACCCACCACTGGCCAGAGCCAAGCCAGGGAGAGACACTGGTTGGGCCTCTGGGAGAGCAGATTTAAGGAAGGGGGGGGAAAATAAAATAAAATTAAATTAAAATAAATAAAATAAAATAAAAATAAAAATAAAATAAAATAAAATAAAATAAAATAAAATAAAATAAAATAAAATAATAAAATAAAATAAAATAAAATAAAATAATAAAATAAAATAATAAAATGCTGTGCAACAGCAGCTGGGAGAGAGGAGTGAGAAAATGTGAGAGAACCATCCCAGCAGCCCCCAAGGTCAGTGCCGAAGGAGGGCAGGAGGTGCTTCAGGCACACAGCAGAAGTTCCCCTGCAGCCTGTGGAGAGGTCCCTGGTGGAGCAGGCTGTCCCCTTGCAGCCCATGGGTCCCACGGCGGAGCAGATCTCCACGCTGCAGCCCGTGGAGGAGCCCCCAGTGGAGCAGGTGGATCTGGGGAGAGCTGCTGCCCATGGGAAACACATGTTGGAACTGTTCGTTCCTGATGGATGGTATGGACCTGTACTGGAGCAGTTCTTGAAGAGCTGCTACCTGTGGGAAGCTCATGTTTCCAATTCAATATTAAGTTATCAAAAAGACTTATCATTGATACTCTAGACTCACTGCTTAAGTTCATTGATTTATCAGGGTGAAATTAATATCTGTGGAAAAAAGACTACCAGAATGGTACTTTCTCAATATTTGAACTTGTAATGCATGGCACAATATGTGATTAATATCAAACAAGTGAAAAGGTCTTAGAAATCGAGAGTTTTTAGAGAAACTGTGTCAAAGAGATGATTTTCTGAAAGAGAAACTCAAGGGACATCTGTCATATTCTTTTGATTTTTCGGTTGACATAGTAAGCCTGACACAATTTAACAGCAATTTAGTGTTTATATGCTCCTATTAGTAATATAAGACATTTGGATCTGCATAAGATTATGGATTTTTCCCCCTTTAAAAATATAAAATAGCAAACAGAATTGCACATCTCTAATGCTTTTTCCTTAAATCCCTAGCACTATAACATCATTTGGATGAAGGGACACTTAATGAACTACACTTTTCTAATAAAGTGTGTACTACATTGTGCAAGCGTGTATGAAATAATTATTTTCTCCTAGATAACTTTTTTTTTTTTTTTTTGGTATTATAAGTTTTTAAGATTTAAATAAAATTAGAAACTTATCAGAAAGTCTCAGAACACTTCACTGACTTCACCAAATCCTGGTATGTTTTGAAGTCTCTATTTTTCAAATCACAGGCACTGTTATCAACACCAAGTATGAATATTCTAGTACTCAAGTGCATGAATGTAAAAAGACAGATGACTATAGTCTGTAAGATGAAATATGATAAATGCAGCATTAGTGATAAAAACCATACTGTGACATTGAGGAGGAGGAATCCACTTTAAAAAAAATAATAATAATACAGGATTAATTTATCTTATTTGCTATCTAATCATGCTTCATTCATTTTTAGATTAGATGCAATTAACATGCTGGATCACATATGCAACTAAAAGAAACTTAACCCTATTGACAGCCAGCAATAATACATTATGAAAAAAAAAAAAAAAAAGTGCAGAAGTGACATTCTAGTGTGTTTATGGAATAAGATCTCTTCAGTACTTTTAAGGCTGCAGGAAAAGGATTAGGTCACTGGTCTATGGTTACAGTAACTAAATGGGACACAAAAACCTCTGGTCCTGAGGAATTGCTGGACATGACAGCCAACAACGCAAGCTTCAGACAAGAATTAAGGATAGTGCCAAGCAGTTTGTGGCATCTCACAGCTGGTTGCAGGGACCAAGCCTCATGGGTAGTTTGAGGAGATGACAATACCATAAGGCCAACATTAACTATGTAAATGAATCAAAAATACTGAATTGGGTTATTGTGTGTGGCAAAATGGGCAGTAGCAGATAAAAAGTAATTAGGGGTGGGTTGTTTATTTGGGAGAAGACTGTGGTGGAGAAAGGGAGGAATAAGGGTGGTGAAAAGGAGGGCCAAATGACAAGAAAAGGGGTACTAAAGAGTAGAAATCCTCTGAGCAGGTCCACACAGGGGTTCCCATCAGGCTACCTTCCACTGGCTCACTGCTGCAGGAAGAAGACAGTATGTCAGACCTGTTGCTCTGGCTTTGCAATAAAAGTTGGTGTGTTTCTGTTGTCAGGAAGGCAGGGGTGGAAGTAGGGTGGGTAGCTTTCCCTGTGCACACCAGATGGACAGAACAAATACCCTAGTACCACAAAATTGGTGCTCTTTCCAAGCCCAATAACTTTCCTAAAACACAATACATTGTATCATGGTATCACAACAACAACACAAAAAATGCTGAAATCTGAAACATGGAGTTCTCAGATCCCTTTCAGAATTGTTCAGTTTAATTACGGTAATTCCTGTATTCTTGAGAGATATGTTGATAAGTAATTTTCTAATTTTTTCTTATGCTAATTTAATTATGGCAAGGCTTAGATAACTTTGGAGTACAGCATCCAACAGATTTCTTTACAGAATATCAAAGAATTAAGTAGAGTGGATGCTATTTTTACTCGGCTTGGAGAAGTATCATCAATACCACAAAAACTTGTTACTAGGGAAATAATCTTGCCTTGAGCAAAAAGAAAACAATGTGAGATAGACCAAAAATTATAATTTATTTTTAAATTCAAAATAGTGAGTTCTTATAAGTTAAACAAATTAGTCAAAGTCATCTGGACTAGAATGCTAGGATGTTGATTTTTATTTTTATTTAGAAGTATCTGGAACACAACTTCTGGAACATGTCTCTCCTACAGTAATAGAATTCAGAACTGAATGGTAAATAAGCATCTCAGAAAAATATACTGAGCCTAAAAAGGATAAGAAAATAGAACAAACAAACAAATAAACAGCCTGAGAAGAGAAAGCTGGTCTTAGTGGTCAGTAATAATTCCCTAAGGACAATCTGAATTCAGTACTGGAAAAGATTTTAAAGCAAAAAAGATTCTTCAACCATATAAAATTAATTAAAAATGAATAAAAACATGAGGGCAAAAAGGCATTTTCTTGTCAGGGGAAAATAATATAGGTAATCAAGGTAATCACGGACAATTAAAAACATAGGTTTGTCAAAGAACTGATCTATGAAACCCAGGGCCCCAGAGCTGAACACAGTAATCCAGGTGGGGTCTCATGAAAGCAGAGTAGAGGGGGAGAATCACCTTCCTTGACCTGCTGGCTGTGTTTCTGTTGATGAAACTTAGGATACAGTTAGCTTTCTGGGCTGCAAGTGTACATTGCTGGCTCATGTTGAGCTTCTCATTCACCAACAGCCCCAGCTCCTTCTCCTCAGGGATGCTCTCAAGCATTGTCCACCCAGCCTGCACAGCCATTAGTGCTTGGGATTGCCCTGATCCAGATGCAGGATCTTTCACTTCACCTTGTTGAACTTCATGAAGTTCTCACCGACCCACCTGTCAAGCCTGTCAAGGTCTCTCTGGATGGCAACCCTCCTTTCCCTCCAGCTTGTTGACCGCACCACACAGCTTGGTGTTATTGACAAACTTGCTGAGGGTGCACTCCATTCCACTGTCCATGTCATCAACAAAACCATTAAACGGCGCTGGTCCCACTAGACTCCTGAGGAACACTGCTCATGAAAAACACTCATGTTCTTATTCTATCCTGACAACCCTTATAAGCCAAAGAACAGTGGATCATTTTAAAGCATGGTTATTTTGATAACCACCACAAAGTTTCAGAACCTCTACTGAAGGAAAACTTATCACATTTTTGTCTTTCTAGAACATACGTATTCTATGTTTTTATAATTGACCTTGATGTGCTGAGTTGACCTTGTCTGGCTGCCAGATGCCCACCCTACTATTCTCTCACTCCCCTTTCTCATCAGGAAAGGTTGACAAAATAAGATGAAAAAGGGGTTGAGATAAAGGCAGGTAGCTCGCTTACCAATTATCATCACAGGCAAAACAGACCTGAGGGAAAATGAATTTATTTTATGGCCAGTTAAAATAAAGTAGGATGGTGAGAAACAAAGAGGAAAACAACAACAACAACAACAATAAAATCTCCTTTCCCCTCACCCCCTCCTTCTTCCCAGGCTCAAGTTTACTCTTTCATTCCCAACTCCCCTACCTCCTCTTCACAAGTGGCACAGGTAGATGGGGAATAGAAGCTGTGATCAGTCCATAACAGCTCCTCTCTGTTACTCCTTCCTCCTTACACTTCTCTCCTGTTCCATTCTGGGTGCTCCACAGGCTGCAGGTGGACAACTTGCTTCACCATGGTCTTCTCCACAGGCTGTAGGGGAATCTGTGCTCCATCACCTGAAGCACCTCCTCCTCCTCACGCTTCTCTTCCTCTTCCTCCTCTTCCTTCTCCTCCAGCTGTGCTGTGACCTCTCCTCACAGAGGAGCCCTGCAGCCTCTCACTTCCAGCACCTGGGCACCTGCACCCCCTACACTTGAAATTTCTAAAAGTGAGATTTCACTTGATATAATAGTGGGTTTTGTTTAGACCATTAAGAAAACTGCTTTCCTTAATCTTAATATGAATAGACTACATTTCTGTCCTTTTCTATAACTTGTGGATTATAGCTAAGGATTTATAGAGTTACAGATTTCTAGGGCATTAATTAGTACTCTGTGACAAGTCTTTACATTTCAAGCATCCATCTTCACTTTAATGGCAGCTGTTGAAATATTCATGTCTCAATTTTTCATGCTTGCTTAAATGCTCTTCAATACTGAAAATGAGTGTGAAAATATAAAGTCAATGATGAAAAATTACTTCACAGGGTGACATCTTTGTAACAGATTTTTTTAGAAGGAAAAAAAAAAAGAAAAGTTTAGAGGTCTGGTAAGTACTGATATGCATTATACACAAATGTGCATACACACAGAGACACATAAGTATGTTCTTTTATTATTATTATTATTATTTATTTTTTTTTTATGGTTTTCTGTGCTGGGTACTGTGGCTTAAGTGAAACCCAAATATCCATTCAGACCTCTTCTTGTGTAGTGGCAGATGACTGCTTTACAATTAGGTGTTACCAAAGGAAGGAGCGTCTCATTCCTGGTGAAGAGCTGTCTGCTGGCTGTGGTGTTAATTGACACTGCCTACTGTTGTTAGCAGAGAGGCAAGCACTGAAGAGACACTGAATAAGTGCTGGATTATTTCTGTCACTAACATGGGCTTGAGGGGCACTGGTAACATACCTGTGAAAATTTTGTATTTCATCAATTCAAGGATAAAGAAAACAGAGAATCAATCTGCCTGATGCTTTTTAATTTATGGTACATTGCCATATCCATCATCAATAGCATCATAACAGCATTACAATCCTTTCCTGAATTTGACAGGTTTGCAAGACCCAGTAGTTTCAGATCTGTGAATCTGAAATTGCTTTCATTATAGAGAGAGATGTACATATATAATGATATTAGTGCTACTCAGTTTCTCCTGCACCTGGTATTTGTGCACATTCTCCAGACATCATACTATAGTTCTAATCCTGATAATAGTTCTTGGAGGACATCTGCTTACACTAATAACATTTGAAATCCCTGGTGTTTTGAATGGGTGCTTAGAGCTTCTCCATATAAAACCCACATAACTTGTCCTCCCTTTTCAGAAAGAAAATGTAACAATTTAGTTAAATCAATTCCTAAATTGATTTAAACTAGTGAAATCACTGGTGTAGATGCTCTTAAATTGGCTTAAGGGTGGCTAATATTGATATATCTCATTCATTTTAATCTAAAATTAAATTCTTTTAAATTGGCTCGACTTCCTTGTGCACACTGATGCTTCAAGTCTAGCAGTCTAAATTGAATTTCAGGCTGCAAGGTCAGTGTGCTTCAAAGAAGTTAGGACCTATAATGACACAGCTGTTTGAGAAATTACTTCAGAGGGCCTACGAATCAACAACTGTAAAAAATAAACAGAAGTTTTCAATAGATGCTAATAGCTGCACATTCTGAAGGCACATTCTGTATTCTGAAGATATATTCTGAAGGTAAGGGATACATTTCTTAAATTTTGAGTGAACATGGATGGTGATATAAAAGGCATCAAATTTTTAAAAAATGATGGCAAAACCTGAATGTATGTCATACATTTTTTGCTATCTCTCTTCCACTTCCAGCTTAAATTTGCCTGCTGGTTATTGCTATGCCAATCAAGTTTGCCAAAATACTGAGAATGAGGACATGCATGGCCATCTGTATGAAAAGGTTCCAGTTCATCTGAATTTGTAGCCTCCATTACATGCAAGACAAAAATACCTGTGTCTCTCTTGGCTGCAGAACCAACAAAATTGTTGGTGAGAAAATGGAAATATTAATATATTTTCAAATTCCCTTTTCCCAGAGCCATTGACAATTTTTCTTTTACCCACACACAGAAGTCAATAGTCTTTCTACTGTTTTGCTGTGCATCCCTGCTTCCAGCTGACCCCAAATTGTTATTACATTCAGTAAAGCCTACTTTCAAGGCTTCTTCAATAATGCAGGCTGGGACTAAAATAGGAAGAAATACCTTGAATTAGATGGGGATAAGCAGAAAGGGTAAATATGTAGCAATAGCCTGAAATCCAGCTATTTTACCTCAAATATTGAAACTTCTTTTCATTATCAATTTCAGCTTGACAAAATTTGCTATTTACTCTCCAGTTAACACTGACCAATATGCTGCTGAAAAAAATGCTGCTGCTTCTTTGATTTTGTGTTCAGAATGTCCCTGCCAGATTTGGATCAAGATGGAAGGCACAAAACCTCTCCGCCTGGCACAGGCTCCTTCGCTTACAGTCCCAGCAGTTTTGTTTCATTCTTCCATGTCAATGGAATTTAAAATATAAAAAAATATTTTCCTATTGGTTACTCTGAAAGGCCTATGTAAATCAAGGTGCCTTTTGACTGTGTAGAGATACGGTCCCAAACAACAGCAGTTGCTATGGAAGCAGAGCAGGGTGCTTTATGAAGACATGCAGAAAGAGGAATGGAGAAGGATTGTGTGTAGTGGGCAAATTCAGTACAGACCAGTGTAAAGGCAGATTGGCTCCCCAAAACATATTGTGGTAAATACATCTATACATCAGAGGATACAAAATTTTATAATGAACCGAGTTCCATTTATTTGCTAATAAGAAAATTTATGTTCACCAGAAGGCTTATTAGCACTGATTTTCATAGTCCCCACTCTGAATTAATATGTGTCCTTGATATGGAAAGTTACCCAGAGTTGATACCCAGAGTAGACAGCTAGCTGGAATGATTCCATGTGTATTTAAGTGGATTTGTATTATCTTTTGTGGGGAAGCCAGACAAAACATCCAGCTTTCCTAAATGATAGCAACAACATTACTGAAAAATGATGCAGACATACATTAATGTAATAATGAGAGTGCCAACTTTGTTTAAAATTCTCAAAATGGTCAAAAATGGACATTTGTAGACCAAGGAACAAGTCATCCCAATAAAGATCAAGTGACATTATATTTCCTTCAACAACACAGAAAAGTCTATAATTCCTTTCAACTCACCAAGGCAGCCTGTAATATGTACATAATCTTTCCATTTGAAGAACGGAGAGATTTCTTTGACTAAGAAGTAGGTTTTGCTTGTATGTATGTATGTATGTATGTATTTATTTATTTATTTAATGGCTTTGGAAAGGGTTTGGGGATTTACTCATTTGCAGGTTGTCTAGGCAATAGCTTAGTTCTGTGGAACAGAAGATTTTACAAAGAATAGCATCTAGATTCATTTAACATAACCTATTTGTTTCCTTCAATCTTATTACTTCTATGAAGGAATCTTTAAAAATGCTCATTTCACTCATACAAATAAACCAGATATAGCAACCTGGCAGCACAGTTAATAGACCTTGTTACATATTTCTTCTGTCCATATCCCTGTATCACATACTTCAGTGAAATCATTCCATTTAGCTCCTAGTACACTGCCCTTGGAGCTTGCTTATCCATGAAAAATTCACCTGTTCCCTCTTCAGTTCTCCCATTTTTTGATACTAACTGTGGTTTGGACATTTTTTCATGAAGAACAAATGTACTTTAAAGATAAAGTTCTTTCAGGAACTGTATAGTGAGCATCTTCTTCCTGCTCCAGCATAACAACATATGCTGACATTGTCTGGATAGCCCTGATCCAATGAAGAATGCTTTTGAAACATGTGAAACACCTCTGTGAAAAACATGGACAGAAATTTGCAAGCAAATGGTATAAGATACTATGATTTTGGGTCAGTTTTGGGTGCCACAGCATAAGAAGGACATAAAACTAATAGTGTCCAAAGGAGGGCTAAAAAGATGGTGAAGGGTCTAGAGAGCAAGACATATGAAGAGCAGCTGAGGTCCCTTGGTTTGTTCAGCCCACAGCAGAGGAGGCTGAGGGGAGGCCTCAAGGTAGCCTGCAGCTTCCTCACAACGGGAGCAGAGGGGCAGGTGCTGAGCTCTGCTCTCTGGGGACAGAGCCAGGACCCAAGGGAACGTCATGGAGCTGGGACAGGGGAGGGTCAGCCTGGGTATTAGGGAAAGATTCTGCACCCAGAGGGTGGTAGGGCACTGGGACAGGCTCCCCAGGGAAGGGTTCACAGCACTGAGCATACTGGAGTGCAAGAAGCATATGGACAATGCTCTCTAACATACTGTCTGATTTTCAGGTGGTCCTGTGTGGAGTCAGGAGTAGGAATTGATGATACTTGTGGGTCCCTTCCAACTCAGGGTATTACTCTATGATTCTACTTATCTGTTGGAAGCTTTAGCTGGGGCTACTTACTGCATGTCCAGAACAGTCTGACAGTGCCTGCATGTTAGCAAGGGTGGTGGTGAACTCATTAGATTGCTGGGAACCCCACTGCTTTCAACACTGTCTCCTTAGTCTTAGATTCCGTGAAGTGTTTCTAGAAAGTCAATGCTGAGTAGCTAGCATGTTAATATAAATGTATTAATTAATATGCAAGCTCATCAACTTTCTATAAGCTTGTGTTTTTAATCCGAAGTCAGTTAAAAGAATACTTCTTTCATTTTATGTTGCTCTCCTTAGCCTGAAGACATTCAAACTCTATAGAAATATTTCATTCTACAATTTATCTGTAATATATACCAATTTTAAAACCTGTATTTTTTCAAAGTGTTTGGGTCCTGAAATGAATACTGCCATAGTAATAAATAGGAAATGTCAGTGTACTACAATTTACCTTCAGCATCTATCACTACACTTGAAATAACGACAAAAAAATAACATCCACTGTCAAGATTTTTTTCTAACTATCCTGTCATTGAGTGACAGGCTAAAGTGACATTTTTAGGCAAAGCAGTCAATTTGAGCCTGACAGAATTTGTTATTTTAATCAGTAGTGACTTAGTATTGATAAAGATGGAGGAAACCACAGAGGTGCTAGCTTGACAGAACTTGAGACAATATCAGACCTAGAATTAATCAGCTGATATACTAGCAAAATGATTAAGTTTTTCCATTTACAGAAACTCTGAGTCTTCAGCGATGAGACTGAGGTAATCTATACTGCAGTCAGACCTGGTTAAGAGTTGTGCAAAGAGGAGCATGTTTTTTTTTTTGTTTAAAAAAGTCCAGGCAGGCAGTGCAAATGTTGCTGGTGATAACAGAGAAAACATTTCCCTCCTCCCTCTGTAGGTCTCTAAGGGATGATACACTTTCCCAGACAGAAACTTCTTCAGCTCATGCAAGAGTTTCAAACACAAATGAACAAGCCAACTGCGCCACTCAAAGAAACAATCCTTCTTTGACTTTGGCCTTGATCATTCATCCTTATGTTTCTGAACCCTTAATTTCTTCTGGCACAATGAGCTCCATGGGCTTTTTTTTTTTTTCCTTAATGAATGAATGAAAGAAAAAAAAATCAATGTATATATGTTTATATATGCATGCTAAGTCTTACAAAATCCTCAACTGCATTTTAACAAAGTTTTGGCATGAATAATAATCTGTTAAATTTTTAAAGCATGACAGCTATTTGTAATAAATAAATAAATAAAGGCAAAGCAAAAAAATAAAGAATATACCAATAGCATCAAAATTGTAGAACATCATTAAAAATGAACATTTTAATTAAAAAAAGATATTTTATAAATTTTGCATTTATTATAGTTATATTTATCATTTAAGTTACATTTATATGTAATATTTTATTAAGTAATGCCCTAATTTGTGTTTCAAATGCTCTGCTAAAATAATTTTAAATGAGACGGGCAAAGAAAAAATCTTTAATTTTCTATTCTGAAGAACTGTTTAAAAGTGCTTTTTAAGTATTCTGACCTTTGCAGAAAGAACAATAATGTAACTTCCATACCTACAATATGTGCCAAAAGAATCACTTTTTGACAAAAGCAAGCTTCAAGATTTTCAAAATTTGTTACCATAGCTTTCCCAGATAGGATGTCCAAATTCTTGGGCATGTAAGCCATCCAACTGGACCAGTGAAAAAAAAAAAAAAAAAAAAAAAAACATTCCAACACTTCCAGTCAAAGGTGTAATTTAGTAATGCTTGTGTAAATATATATATTTTTTAAGTTTGTACTATTTAAACAAAATAGTAAATTTACAGTAAATTAATGGTAAAAATCAATAGTAAAATTAATTGTATAAAGAAACAGTCAAAGCCTGATGACTCCATTTGTGGTGTCTTCTACTGGTAGTTTCATTATGGATTTATGCTGACCTTTGAAATTCAAACTTTTAAAATACAGGAGAGAGATTCAATCAGTAGCTGAAATTGTAACAGATAGTCTAGTCCCTCATCTCAACAGAATACTTAAAATTCATATCTAACAGTAATGTCCAGCTATCCAGATTCTGTGTGCAATTCTACTATAAAATGAAGGTCTCTGCCCCACTGTACTCTATATCTAGAGACATTTTTCTTGCAGTTCCCAAGCTGAATTCAATAGACATTTAGTGATGTAAACTAGATTAAATATTTTGGTATTTTAGCAATTGGCTTTAAAGTTCTGTTATTATTTCAGTAAGTGTAATAAAGTATATTATGCATACAAAACAAGATGAAGATAAACAAATTAGGCTCTAGATTAAAATGCTGGTTATAACAAAGGTTACATTTTTGTAGATGAAGCCTCAATACATATAAATTAGAAAGACTGGGTTATGGCAATGCTGAATCAAGTAAATTGCTGACACGATGATAAGATTATCAAGGCTGTTTAGGAACTTTTATAAAGTAATTGTCTGGGTGTACTTAGTTTCAAGATGTCCTAATATAATTCCCACTGGGAATGCAACAAGGTCTTTTTTTTTTTTTTTTTTTTTAATTAGAAATCCAACATATTCCTTTCTCTAAGTCATACCATCATAAAATCAGTATGATTAGTACTATTATACAGTTTATGATGTTGACAAATCAGTGATGTGTAAATCCAATACTAAATTTAACTGATAAAATAGTGAAAACAATTCATTGTATCACATAATGTTTCATATCTTCAGCATATTCCTGTGGTAGATTTGCATAATGACTGCTTTAAACAAAACTTTTTTTTTTTTTTCCTAATTGAAAATGGTAACTTTATCATCTGCTAAATCTCCCTTGGCTTGTTTTTATTTTTAGTAAGTTAAGTTAATATCCTGATTAGCAAACAATTGAAAAGTATTTAGAATAAGTTAATATGGATAAAGGACAGTGTATTATTTTTAGGAAACAGAAAAAAACTTAGGGAAACATTCAGGTGGGTGTATTTAGGAAGGAATGTGCAAAGGCCTAATAACAACAATAAGAGCCAAGCATCTGATTGTCCTTGCCTAAAACCTAAAATCAATGTACTTTTCTGCTTTCAATTTGAGGTGACAGCTGTAATACTTAATGAATTTTCTGACACAATTACTGTCTCTGAATATTTGGACCTGGTTTCCAATTTCAGACAAAGAAAGTTTCAGCCAATCCCCACGTATGGGAACTCCAAGGCACTATTTAGTTTCAGGTATTTTCATAAATTTCACAAACAGGTATATATTCAGTTTTCTGATTTAGCATGTCAAAATAATATATAGGAGAATTACTTTAAAAAAAATAGAAAAAAAAATCTTGACAACTTTTGAACATATCTATTTTTAATGAACACATTGGTTTTGTAAAACCATTCTTTCACCTGTCACTGCTGAAGTCAAACTTTTCTGCTGAATACTGACCAGCTAAGCTTAACTACATCCTACTAAACTAAGCTTATGCAAATTGTAGAGAAGGTGTTCAACAGAATAGTGACTTCATATCTGCAGTATAAGTAAAGGTGCCAGCCAACATAGTCTTCAGATGACTCCATATCTACTGAGTTAGTGAATGATTCAGCAGCACATTGAAATGGAAGAAAATTATGAGCTGCATGTGGACTGAGGGAAATAACAAGTGATGTCAGGCAAACACAGGGGAGCACTGAAAACCAAAGGGAAATATTAGGATCATCGCCTCAAAAAAAAAAAAAAAAAAAAAAAAAAAGGAGTTAGCACATTAGCACAACTGGAATTTTCTGTCTTTTGATCCTACTTGCCCAGAAACGTTAATTTGGTCTCTACATGTAGCAGCATCTCCATATGTAATTTCTTTAAATGTTCTCCTACTATTGTCCTCTATTTTACAAACATAATTATTTTACATAATTCAGTTTTAGGACCCAAGAAAACAGACTGAAGCTGTGACAGAGGCAGTACAGGATGGATTATCAGGAAAAGATTCTTCAGTGAGTGGGTGGTCAGGTACTGGAACAGGCTCCACAGGGCAGTGGTCACAGCACCAAGCCTGCTGGAGTTCAAGAAGCATTTGGACAATGCTCTCAGACACATGGTCTGATTTTGGGGTGATGCTGTGTGGAGCCATGAGTTGGACTATATGATCCTTGTGGGTCACTTCCAACTTGGGATATTCTATGATTCTGTGATTCTAACTGTACTGATATATTTTTTTCTCCCGTGTTCAGAAAAAAATGTTCCTCAGTCAGGCATGTTCTTGTTACCTAACTTTATATATACAATTTTGTTTAATTTTAATAGATAATGGAACTCTGAATTTCTTGGACACCATTTCAAGCCAGTGTTAATCCACTACCTGAAGAGGCAGAGTTCACAAATGAGTCAACTTTCTTTCGCTGATATGTTTTCAGAGGACTGTCTTCCGAGTAGGTACTGTATTGGGTTTACATGGCAAGGTTTTGATAGCTGGGGGTTGCAGGAGTGGCCTTTGTGAGCAGAGCCCAGCAGCTGCCCCATATCAGATCAGAGCCAGCTGCAGCTGGCTCCAAAAGGGACCCGCTGCTGGCCAGAGCTGAGCCAGTGAATGATGTTGGTTGGGCCTCTGGGAGAGCAGATTTAAGAAAGGAAGAAAACTGCTGTGCAACAGCAGCTGGGATTGAGGAGTGAGAAAATGTGAGAGAAGCAGCCCTGCAGAGACCTCAAGGTCAGTGCAGAAGGAGGGCAGGAGGTGCTCCAGGCACGCAGCAGCAGTTCCCCTGTGGCCCGTGGAGAGACCCCTGGTGGAGCAGGCTGTCCCCCTGCAGCCCATGGGTCCCACAGCGGAGCAGATCTCCATGCTGCAGCCCATGGAGATGAGCCCACACAGGGACAATAGCAGAGAGTGACCATGAAGGAGCAGTGGAGATAAAGCATTAGGGACTGAATGCAGACCCCATTGCCTGCTCCTCTGTGCCACTTGACGGGAGGACATAGAAGAAGGTGGACGGTGGGAAGTTGTTTTTTTGTTTTTGTTTTTTTTTCCCTTTTAGTTTCTCTCTGCTCAAATCTCTTAGTAATAGGCAGTAAATTATATTAATCTCCATATGGTGAGGCTATTTTGCCCGTGACAACAACTGTAACTGGTATGGTGATGTGTTTTGGATTTAGGGTTAGAATAAACCTAATAACCCACTGATGTTTTAGTTTTTGCTTAGCAGTGCTTACAATAAGTCAAGATTTTTCAGCTTCTCACGGTGTCCTGCAAGTGAGGAGGCTGGGAGTGCGCAAGAAGCTGGGAAGCAACACACCCAGAACAGCTGACCCAAACTGTTCATATTGGTATATTGGTATTCCATTTCATAGGGCATCATGCTGAACAAAAAAATTGGGGGGGGGGGGGGGGCGGATTGGGGAGGTCACTGCCTGGGGGGTGGCAGGGCATTAGTCTGTGGGTGGATATTGCATTGTGCATCACTTGATAAGTTTTAACTTTTTTTTTCTCCTTTTCCCCCCATCCCACTGAGAGGCAAGGAGTGAGTGAATGTCTGTGGGGTGCTTAGCTGTCTCCTGGGTTAAACAGTTACAGAGATGCTTTTTAAATCCAAAATTCATAGGCAATTCACGTTTTTGGTTTGTAGTAGGTTAATTCTAATTTAAATCCAGATGCTACAAATTTTATCATGATAGTCATGTCATAGTAGTCATAACAGTTAACAATAGAACAAGTGACCTATGTATGATTGTTTATGACTGATGTTATTTTTACAAGATTGGGCCCAAATTTCTAATTTCACTCCATAAAAGCTTGGAAAAAAAAAATCAGAAACTTTCTACCCCTGAATTGCAACTGGATTAATATGGCTGTCTCTTTTAAAGAAGGAAAAGAAGAAAAGAAAAATAAACGATTCTTGGTAGCCTTTGTAGAATCAAACACTGGAAGAACTGGTATATGGTACCACAAAAACAAATGTCAGGTGTTATGATCAAAAATTAATGGTTTCTGGAGAACAGCTTACTTTCTTTGGTATGTGCCTTTGTTATGTTTTCTTATTATGGATGCATTAAGAGTAAAGCCACCCGGATCTTCACAACAAAGCACCAGTGTCAAGACTTGACAAAAATCTGTTTGTAATGAGTCTCTAGAGTTAGACTTTCTATAAAAAGAGGTCATTGTAAACTGACCTTACAAACCATCCACCTGTCTATCCTATCACATATTGGCTCCTACTATACAAAACAAAACAAAAAAATCCCTACAGGATCCTACTCCCTTCTCTTAGCTCAGAAGAAAATACAAGGAAATTATTTTCTGCCATTTAGATAAAAGTGACATACCGACATTTTCTTGTTTTTCTTCTCACAAAAGATGACAGACAGCAAAGGAATCCTTTTGCGCCTGGGCTGATAATAAATAAGAATATTGTAGATGACAATCACTATCTCACTTCTTCCTAAATAAAATAACTCCATGAAGTGTATTAACAAGTGATCTAAAATAATGGAAACAAGAGCTTGTTTCTGTTCTTGAGATTCGTGGGTATGGTTATATATTAGCTCTTTTTAAATAGCTGATGACCTGCAGTACTGCGAATAAAGATTAAGCAGGGAAATCAATTCTTCCAGCAAAAATAAAAAACCTTCATTTTTCAGGATGAAAATGTACTTGTACTTATACAAACATGTGTACATGTGTGTGTATATGTATATATATACCCCTTTTGTATTTATATATCCCTTTTCAGAAAAAAACTTTATTATCGTGAAAGGTTCTAAAATAATTCTAGTTCTGCAGTCTTCAATACCACTAAGAGTCACAGTTTCTGTTTAAGTATAATTACCTATTCATATCATAACCCCTGCTATGAGCTCTGTGTAATAAAGCCAACAATACTGTTATCAACAATGAGCAGTACAAGGTAAGTATTGTTGTAACTAGGCATGTTGGGAGAGTTGAAATTTTTTACATTGTGCAAGACATGGTTCAAAATCATTAGCTATCCATCTTAAAGACTATACAAGGTAATTATTCTGCTTTTATTGTGGCACCCCAATGAGACTGTCTCAAAAACATACCTGTCCCATTCCAGAGCACTTAGAAACTTGCTTAAATGAAAATCTGTGAGAACTGGGGGGAAGGGAGGATTTCCATAAATATTTTGATAGCCTCAGAGACTTTTCCCAAGGGAGTTTTTGTTTGTTTGGTTTGGTATTTAATAAATATAGGAGTATTAGAAATGTCCTGTGCTGAATTTTTTTCACACGCATGTTGTTTTTGGAGCTTAAGCTTTCTCTTATTTTATTGTTGTCAGGAAGGGATAACATCTAGACATCTCTAATGTGCTGAAAAAGGGTCAAGACCTACCAAAAAGCTGACAGACCAATTTCTTTTAGCACAGAAAGGTCAGACATCTCTAGAGAATCATAAGGATTCAGATGTATATAAATCATTAGGGAAGGAAAAAAAATACTAAAAGAAATTATAAGGAGCCATCTTCTTGGAAGAAATAGCCTCAGGGAAACCCAGGTAAAATGGTATTAACTTAGTTTTGAACTAATGGTATTAACTTTGTTTTGGTAACTATAGCCAAATATCTGGGTTCAAAAAAACATTGTTTTTCTTTGTCTACAATTCAAGGTTTTGGCTGAATGCCACATGCTGAAAACACTGTAAAATTAATTTTTGACATACTGAACTTAAGAGGCCAAGGAATTTATTCTCTTTCCAAGTACATAATTAAATTTCATACCCTTAGAGCCACTGCAAAATACAAATAAGAGTTGTTTTGCAGACATTTTGCATAGCAGTTGGCTTCGGGTGAAAAATCTTTTCCGAGATTATTAACTCAGTTGTAGAAACAGATCTTTCCAGATAAATAATAATCAAATTAACTATAAATGAAAACAAGTACAACAATTACAACAAACCTATTTCAATTACATTTAAGCTGTCATAAATTTATGCAGAGCCAGGTTGCTAATAGATAACTACATATGAAAAATGATCTTTCAGTCATAACTGTAATATCGACACTCAAACCACAGCAAAGCCAACTTACTGTGATCATCAGGGAGCTTTTAATTTTATTTATTGACTATTTGCATGGGCATGCACATTTTGCATGCCAGGAACATTTTCCTTAAGTATGTAGTCCTATGCTTTTAACAGGCTGAACTTAAAAGTTACACTATTCCCACCCCCCAGCCCCCACGGGTAGTTTATTCCTGCAAATTTTTTCAGCCCTTGGTTTTGTCAAGATCAGAATCCTGAGCATAGAAATAATATACAATACTGTCATCTAGTTTTGAATAATAATAGTAAAAAAGTTTGATTATGCTTCTGCTTACTGTCATGATTCTGTTTTTATTATTAACCATTATTGAGGAGGCTTAGCAAATTTATATAGCAGATTCTGATTTGAGATCCTTCCTACACTGAAGATTAATACCTCCAGAAAGATGAAAGCAGGAAGATAAAAGTATGATATTTTCTAAGATAATTCTACTAGTGACAATAATGATCGTTAAATGAAAATAAATAAGCCTTTTTCATTATCAAGTGTCCTGAAAGGAAGCATTATTCACTGTAAAGGAAAAACATAAAAGGGGGGAAATTAAAGGCTTTGAAAAATTAACATTGATATCAGAGTGCACCTGGACTATTATTTCCACTCTTCTGTCTCCAAATATCAGCTCATATTCTGAGAATTTTTGATAGGCAGTAAAAAAAATAATGCAAAATAGACCAGACTTCAACCAGTCAAGGGCTTTTCTTACCAAAATAAAAGCCTTTTATAAATAAGTGTCCTCACTTCTAGTTTTATGCCTTGTTCTATGTAAACTCACATAATGGGTGTCATTTGGGCACTGGGAACAACTTAATTTTGATACAGCTATCAGAAAGGGGAAAAAAATTAAAAGATGAAGTAAATATTTCCTTCCCACTCCCCCCACCCTAGCAATATTCAGAAACAAAGACAGATTATTTTGTCCTTACATAACAATTGTATATCATGTTTATAAGAAAGAAAAGAAATGTCATGGGTAAAACAGTACTTCATCGTCTGATATGGTGTGATTTGCCCTGCAGTACCAAAAAAGAAAAAAAATGCCAAAATCTAGGTACCTAGAATATATTACGTTAGCCATTGGAAAAAAAAAAAGAAAAAAACAAACGATTAGATCCTCTTTCAACTCATCCCTACCCGCTATGTAACTGATCTTGTCTTTGTATTCTGTTTACCATCTATCTATAAATTCATCTAATATTTCTCCAGACTATTTAATTTTTATTGATCCCAGTGTCCTGTTAAATTCCCTTACTGACTAAATGTGTCTTACATCTTTATCCTAAATTTGAAATTCCACATCATGCTGCCTCTCTCTCTCTATATATATATTCCCCTAATTCTCCTTGGATCCTGACTAGCTCAACTGAATTATCATTTTTTCCTACTTGCATCTTCATTCTGCTAACTGAATGCTTCCCTGGGCTAAAACAGGCACCTCAGGTTTATTATCCTCTTCCAATTTTAGCATAAGACATTCAGCCATCTCTGTGCCACAAGAAATCCTTTCCTAACTCAAATTTTCTTCAGAATTTCTTTCTTCTGCAATTCAAATATTTTATTTCCTTGTAGTAGAGGACCAAAATGGAGAAGTAATCTTGCTTTCATTGCTTTTTAAAGAAATAAGATGAATAAGGAATAAGACATAGATTTACCAGTTGCATATGAAGAGGCTTAGCTTTTCGCACGTCACCATGTGATCTGCAAAACCAAAGTGAGACAGGGAGAATCGGTGAATATTTGGAAAAAAAAAAAAAAAAAAAAAAAAAAAAAAAGAGAGCATTGTGGATCATATGGGCAATTCTCTGTCTGAATAGTTTTGTTATGGATGACAACACATCAGTTTATGGATGGTTATCTGAAATCTTATGCTGAACTTTTGATATTTGCTCTTCATTAACCGTGGCAGTCTAGTATAGTAGTTCTTTGGTAAAAGAGGTTCATGTCTCTCAGCCAGGGGACATTAAGGACTTTATAGCTACAAGGACAAAATGCTAATTTAAAGTCTCCATTTAATGTTTATACATTGTTGACAAAATCTCAGAGAATGAATAAGAAGCATTGTTTTGTGAGTCCCTTAAACTAGCATTTAACACAATTGCAGATTCGGTTATGAAAGTCTGAAAATTGTAATGGATGCCTAGAAAATTAACAGATGAGAAAGAACATATTTTAATAACTATCATCTCAAAAAATCCTGTAGGTTGTGACAGCTTAGGAGTTACTGATCTATTCAGTTTGATCTGGTTTTTATTGCACTTAGAAAAAACTCACAAGCAGACACCAAAATATATAAGCAGAACTACTTTTAATATATCAGTCCGAACTTCAGCTTAAGGTTTTTTTTGTTTGTTTCTTTGTTTGATTGTTTGTTTTCCCTTCACTGAACCTTTAAAATTTACAAATGTTTTTGTTGGCTTTCCAATGAATTTGCGTAAGAGGCTCTGGCTTAACTGGTTTCTCAGGAGATTTTGATGTTCTGCTCCATCCTCTATTATTGAACAAATAACAGCCAGGGCTAAGATAAGAATGAATTAACTGTAAATAAGTGATAGATAAAGGAATAATCATGATCTGGAGTTTATTTTAGGCCAAAAACATAAATATATTTTAATCTTCTGTTTATAACGCAATAAAAGTTTTAGTTTAATTATTTTTGATCTTGCTGTTTATTAGTAATCCACTCAGTGATTCTTCATTCATTCAGAATCAACTTTTGTTGATATGCAGTCAGTCATTCATTGTTAATTTGTATCACACCAATTGAACAATAGCTATAGTTAAATGCTGCTTTTACCTTTCTTCATTAGAATGATTTTTGCCAGAAATAATTCAATATTTTACTTAGCATGAGATAATAGTGTGGGATTAAGAATCTGCTTTTTGTTGTTGACCTGAAATGCCTTGCTACTCTTAGTATGACTTCCTTCCGTCTCAGTAGTCCTTTGAGGTATGGAAGAACTTTTCTATTTTTCTTCAGAAATAGCTTACAGGGACAGCTTTAGAGATGTGCTTTTATTTCCTGTGCACCTTGTCCACAGTGAGAACAGAATTCTGACTGATGGAGATCACCTTGTCTCTAGAAATTCCTACAATCTGTTTATCATAGCAGCAGTAATCTTGCATAGACCTGTTGACGCCACTTGAGTCACCACTAATTTTAGCCTAGATGAAGAACTAAAGAGTTCTTTTAGTTCTGCCACTTCATCTTTTGAAAGCTTTATTTTTTTGCCCTTGACAATAAGCTGTACCACAGGGAAAAAAAAAAAAAAAAAAAAAAAAAAAAAAAACCCTTACTAAAAGAAGGTAGAACAAGGAAAATTAAATGTTGAAATTGTATCTCAATGTCACATTTGCTTTCAAACTGTTTCAAGTCAGAATGAACACCCTTAAAGAGTTTTTTTTTTTTTTTTTTTTTTTATAAATGCTTAAAAACAAAACACAGAGCTTGTTTGTTTTTCCTAAATTTTATACTTCAGGTTTTAAGAAAATATTATAGTTTTATTAAGGTCTATAACAGGTAAATATTGTCCTGATGCTTCAACCTTATCTCACAGATTCCAACTAGTTCACTGAAAACCTTGTGATGGCTAAATCTGGAATATTTGCACAGTATAGGCTGCAATATGTCTGATAAACTGCCTATTACAGTGTAACCACCTTTCACCCATGGGTATGATATATGTGACAAGAATTCATGCCTCTAAAGAAGGTGAATATGTCAACAAGATTCCAAAGTATGCCCTGAACAAAACACTTCCTAACAACATGGCAATTAAAATTCTTCTGTAGGAGTTAAAACACACACTCCACATGTACATGCTGAGTTTTTGAAGACATGGGCCAGCAACAGAACAAGAGGCAATGGGCACAAATTGGAAGACAGGAGGTTCCCTCTGACCATCAGGAAGCACTTTGCTGTGTGGGTGACTGTGCCGTATAGTAGTACTTCTCAATTTAAAAAATAAAAACAAAAACCTGATGTTTTTGAAGATAATTTATCATATTATAAATATTTCCAATTTCCTCAAAAGTCAGGTAAGCAATTTAGACAACTGCCGCTGGGAGAAATGTGGGGAAAAAGAGAGAGCAAGAAAAAAATGTTTTATTACAGAAATGACATTTATAGGCCATATGGTGCAGTTAACATTTCTTTTTCTAACATTACTGGCTAATATTTTCAGAGGGATAAATTACTCTTCTACATCTTAAGTATTGCAACTGCACAGAGAGCAAATTGTTTGTTTCTGTTTTGCTTTTCAAAGAGTATGTCTACCATAAATATTTTATGTACAAAACAGAGCTGTCTAAAAAGAGGCTAAAGCTACTTGAGTCTTTTAACTGAAAAAGTGATATGGCACCACAGTAAAAAGTCTTTCTTTACAGTTAAAGGTTACTTTGAGGTAAAAATTGTCATGAATTTGGTGTAGATTAAATTACTGTGTAAAGTGTTCATACAAAGCTAAAAAAATTTTTTTAAAAATCCCCTTTCTACTATTCATGGTTGCAATTTCAACCTATAAGCACCATAATAATACACATTTATGAAAGACCGGAGATTCCATATTTTTATAAACTCTATCCAAACTGCAAACAAAAATAAGGGCCTATTAAGAATAGTAAAGTTTAGACATAAAATCTCAGATGCTTTAAAGCTTACTTTCAGCATCTATAGGGAAATATTGAGTTACTGAAGCATTGTTTTCCTCCTCCTCCTAAGCACCTAAGCACTTCTTCAATTTATCGTTTATCTACATTAGTGGATATGATCAAGCTTAAAATTCTGCTGGCTTGAAATTTGAAAGATTTTATTCCTTCTATTGCTCTTTTTAAATTTTATTTATTTATTTATTTATTTATTTATTCCCTTAAGAAACCATGGGTTTTATGAACAGGGTCCTTTTTACCTTTGTGTGAAGATCTCTGAGAACCTGTGCATCTACTACAGGTTTGTATTTAGGGAAAAAAAAAAAAAAAAAAAAAAAAAAAAAAAAAAAAAAAAAGGAACATAAACTTGGAACTATCTTTGTCTTCATTGTCATTGTGCAAAAGAAACTAGTTATTTTGCCTATATCAGTTCCTCTATTATGAATTTTATTTACGTAGAGCAAAGATAGACATGTAATTGCATGTCAGGTCAAAGATCCAGGCACACCGAGCATAACTAGATATATTTCTCAGGAAGTCTTCCAATTTAAAGTTCTTGATTATGAAAGTTTTGAAACCACAATTCTTATACTGAGGTTTACCAATTATTGTTAATTTGCAAACCAACAAGCTTTTTTTTTTTTTTTTTTTTTTTTTTTCCCCTCTAGATTTAGAAGGAGCAAACCGTTACACCTTGCAGTCCTCAGTTTGATTTTGCCTCCTATATGGTGAGAAATGCTGATCTGTGAAGGGCCACAAAATGAAATTAAGTTGCAGTACTTGGTGTTCTTTAAGGTGTTTCAAAATTAAGCAGGCAAGAGGTTTGTGGGTAACAAGTAGTTACTGAAGACTAAATACAACTATTTGGTGTTTACAATAAATAGAAATGTCCTTTTAATCTACATGATGACGTTCTGTTTCATTTATGTGTTTGGCTAATGTCTGAAGGAAGTTACAACATAAATGTCAATCTATGGAAGAATACACTGTAACTTTTTATTAAGTCTTCCTCCTGTCAACCTATGTATTAAAAGCAAATAAAGATGGAATTTCTCAATCCAGAATGCTTTCACACAACATCTCCTTCTATCCAATTTTCATCTATTAGGAGTGTACATACTTTTGCTATTTTTAAAATGTTACCACCTGAGGAACTACCTGATTTGCCAAACATGATCTGGATCTCTGCTAAAATGTACTCTCCCTTCAGCAAGGTAGAAGTTCTTGATAAGATGAATAATATAGACCACATTCTTCCATTGTTCTTTCTTACCCATTAGTTAATGTGAAATTAAGATTGTCTGTTCAGCAGGGTGAAGTTCTGGTAAGTACAAGAAAAAGTGAATTCTTATTAAATATTTTTCACAGTTTAATGGAAGAAGATAATTATTGGTTAAAGTGTATATCTTCATATTGCTAGCATCTGTTTATTGGCTTTTTACCACTGAAGAGTGCTGACTGAATTATAGATTAAGTGTATTAAGTGAAACACCTCATGTTTCAAAAAGCTTGCAATTAAGAAAAGTTTATGTTTCAGTCCTCCTGAACTAAAACAAATTTTATTCTTCCTTGACTTAGTAATTAGAAAAATAAAAAAATAAAAATTGCAAGTGTTTTTGCCAAGTCATTAATACATACTATTGCAAGTGGTGGACGCAGGTACTAGTGAGGTGATTTGTGGCAACACTCATTACATTGGTATGGCCTCATAATTAATTTAATTAATGGCTCCATCTGCTCATTTCCAGAGTTTTCCTTCCAATTAGTGTCAGATCATACAATCAATTTTCATGAGTTTAACTATGTTTTTTGCCTTTTTCCTCACCATTGCACAAACTTAAGTTTGATCTGCACTGCCTTTTCAGAACATTCTGCTTACATCTGCTACTGAAATAGCATTCCTTTGCTTTTGAGGAAACAAACAGTTTTGAGAAAGTTGACTTGGCTTTCAGAACTCTTTGTCTTTCCAAGCCATATTGTGGTGAACAAATGTTGCTATTTAATGTAGAAAACATCTCAAAATGTTTTCAGTTATAAACCTATGAGGTGCCAGATCTCAATAAAAAAACTTCTAGCTTGACATTATACATTTTCTATATCCTTCAAAAAAGTAGAAAAAAAAATAGAACATTACAACCTATTTCACACAGTTGGCATTTAACATTCTCCATCAACTTGAGCCAGAGCTGACAATAGTATGTGAACAATAAGTCATGAAACTGGGAATATGTTAGTGAATGATTTCTCACATTTTGGGATGGAAGGAAGACTTTCATTAGAGAAGTTAGAAAAAAAAAATACTGTTCTCCAATACATCATCATCCAGCCTCTTATTTAATGACAAAATGTTAGAAACAGCAAGGTGCAGTCATATATTAACTTGTGAGATACATTTGACGAGGCCTATCTCTTTGTTATCTTCTAATGAGCATAAAATAGTGTTTTTTCCTTTTGACTATAAATTTTTTTTGGTGCAACCAGTAAACAGTGTCCAGAGACTGACAGGGCTTGATCAGACTCTACACACTGTTGATTCTTTTCTCTTTAGAAGTGTCAGCAAAAGTAATTTGCCATCTGCATTTTATTTTCTACCAAATAGATTATTTTACTCATTTATAGAATGGAAATATAAATATTATTTTTTATCAGAACTATTTTGATTTGCTTACTGTTAGAAGTCACTATATATCCTCAAAGGAAAAAAAAAAAAAAAAAAAAAAAAAAAGATTTACAAGGTTTGGATTTACAAAAATAAATAAATAAATAAATAATCAAACATGCAGAAGAGAATGTAAAACAGAACTGCTTTTTATTTTTAATTTGTAGTCATCAACTTATTCCTCTCATGCTTGAAATAAGATTTCCTACTTAAGATAGAGCAATGGATCTATTTCCAGATACTAATCTTCAAGGATAAAATCCTTGATGAGGATTCACACATATGCATATGCCATACTGAGGATTCATAATCCTCAATAATTTCCTGATTGATGCAGCTTATAAAAGATCTCAGCCCATAAAAGAAAGGTCAAGCGTATTTTTGGTGAATGGCATGTCGATATTTAGTTCCTTATGTGCAAAGGTACACTAATATACTAAAAGAACCAAGGTAAGATAAACATTTTTATTCTTTTCTTACCGTTTCCCCAGAATAACCAAGAACTCCTTCTCTGATAACAAATTGATTCCAAATTAATCTATTAAACAGAAGTTGCTCAACAGTCTGACACTGACATAATTTCTGCAATAGTATGTCAGTACTGTAACTACAGAATCAAAGTCCGTATAACAACTGAATTCAATTTTAAATGTTGCTCTGGCATTTTATTGTGTATGTTTTTGCCATTGCTACTAACTCATTCATGATGACTAGAAATATAATAACATGCATATAAATATCCTGCCTCCTGCCTACATAGCAGCATTATTGGACTAGCAGTGTCTTCACATTACTGACATTACAAAAATATGTGAAGGGAGGATTTCTAGGGCTCAGTCTTGGACAGAATAATTTTGGAAATGTTAGTATGCATTGCTAACGTGTAATGCATAAACTATGACATTTATGAATAAACTTTGAGCAAAAACCTTTTCACTTATACTGGTATTATACTGAGATAAAATAGGTTAATTAAAAAGCGTAAAGTTATAAAATAAAATTATAATTCTATAATGACTATTCATTTACATGCGTCATATTTAAACTAATAAAGTAGAATAAAAGACACCACAGAAACCTTGTATATTTTAGAATAGATAGCCAAGCAAATTTAATGGATGGATTTGTTAAATAAATAAGTAAATTATTGAAGATAAACATAAAATAGATGGTACTCTGCATTTGCTTTTCACATATTCTTTAGAACAAGAAAAGAAAGAATATTCTAATAATGGAATCCCACTTACTCTCACTGGCAAACACTGAGGAAGCTCTGTGAACCTCAGGGGCATCATGAATTTGAGGAACATGATTCAGGTGGGCAGACTTAACTGTCTGTACAGTAATAAATAACTTTTTTGGCTTCATTCAGATAGATTTTATCCTATTTCTGTCCCTTTCCTTCAAGGACAGGAAGAACTATAATGGTAAGGTTTGGGAGCACATTGGACTGACTTGGCAAGGTTTTGGCAGCGTGTTCGGGATGTTGCAGGGGTGGCTTCTGTGAGCTGAGCCCAGCAGCTGCCCCATGTCAGATCAGAACCAGCTCCAGCTGGCTATGAAAAGGATCTGCCGCTGGCCAGAGCATAGCTAGTGGGTGATGTTGGTTGGGCCTCTGGGAGAGAAGACTGAAGCGAGGAGTGAGAACCAGCCCTGCAGACACCAAGGTCAGTGCAGAAGCAGGGCAGGAGGTGCTCCAGGCACGCAGCAGCAGTTCCCCTGCAGCCTGTGGAGAGGCCCCTGGTGGAGCAGGCTGTCCCCCTGCAGCCCATGGGTCCCACATGGAGCAGATCTCCCCGCTACAGCCCGTGGAGGAGCCCTCAGTGGAGCTGGTGGATGTGGCCTGGAGAAGGCTGCGGCCCGCGGAGAGCCCCCACAGGAGCAGGCCCCGGGCAGGAGCTGCAGCCCTTGGAGAGGATCCCAGGCAGGAGCAGGGGGTCTGGGGGGAGCTGCCCTGTGGTACAGACCCATGTTGGAGCAGTTCTTGAAGAACTGCTGCCTGTGGGAAGCCCACGCTGCATCAGTTTGGGAAGGACGGCATCCCATGGGAGGGACCCCAGGTAGAGCAGCAGCAGAGAGTGACTGTGAAGGAGCAGCAGAGACGAAGCGTTAGGGACCGCAGCCCTCATTCCCCGTTCCCCTGCGCCACTCAGGGGGAGGAGGTAGAAGAGGGTGGATGGTGGTAAGTTGTTTTTATTTTGCTTGTAGTTTCTCACTTCCCTGGTCTGTTAGTAATAGAGAATAAATTACATAGAGTCTGTTTTGCCCGTCAGTAATTGTTGAGTGATCTCCCCATTTTTATCTCAACCCTTGAACCCTTCTCATTGTATTTTTTGCCCCTGTTCATTTGAAGAGGGGGAGTTAGAAGCATGGTGGAACTTACCTAGTCATCAGTGTGAAACCAGCACAGGGAGGCAAATAAGTATGCATTAAGTAGCACTGAAAAATGACAACAGGCTAATATACCATCTCTGAAAATACTGTGCAGAAATGTTCTTCTTTACATGTTTCTGAGAATAAAATGCATATAATATACATAAAATGTAATAAATTTGCATGATACTCATATTATATTGGAAGTGTTTCTCTTTGTTACCAATACCTTAATTTCTTTCTGGGATGAACTGCAAACTACCTACTCACTATACGACGTTGCAATATCCCACAAAATCCTGATCCTTATTGTATGTTCTTCCATAATAAAGGAATACAGAACAGAAATCTCTTTGAGATGGCACAGGGTATGACTGTTACATATTCCATATTCCAAATTCATTTATTATTTTGCCTTCAATGTTTCTACCTTTGTTAAAACTTGAGTCTAATTAGAGCTCCAGTGCTGAAGAAATACTGGGCTAGAGTAAAAGACTAGTCCCGTAGCAATCTATCAGCTGCTATGATGATACAAAATTTAACCATGACCGTGGCCCTGAAAAGGAACAACTCAGGATCACGCTTTATTCATATAACCATCCTAACAATTAGCTTTTGGTATGCTGTTTTCACCTAACTCACTTGCATATAACAGTACCAGTCCTTTTCCTCCTATCTTGGTAGTAAAAATCAGTTTCTGAGGAATAATTTCATATTAGTTGAATTCACAGTCTGCCACAATGTCATGGAATATATATTTTTTTTCATTAGGGCTTTCTGTCTTACGGTATTCTGGAAGTATCTGTCTGAAAATTTGATCCCTTCTGCAAGTAAAAGATTATTAGGAAGTATTGAGATCAATTTAGCATGAACATAGAGAGGCGATGAGAAGTGGTTTGCTAACGTTAGGATGTCACCTACTGTCCTCATTTAACTCATGACAGAGCATAGGTTTTGGCCACAAATTTGTGATGCTTGATCCCAGAGCTTGAGTTTTTTAATGAAGGCTGTGTGGACCTTGCCACAGGTGATTAGTGAGAATACCTGACACAGTTTGATAAACCAGATGGTAAGAGCAACCATGGAGACAGTGAGCAATCAAGACAGTAATGTGGGGCAAAAATTCTGAAAAGAGATTAGGCAACATTTGTATTAATTAGGACAGAAGTGATTAGCAGAATACAATGATTAAGAGACATGGATTTGAAGGGCACGTAGAAGGCAGATGCCCTGAAATTAATTGACAGGGTAATGGGCTGAAAAACAAAAGGCATGAACCAAAGCTAAGAAAAGACTGGTCAGCAGGGGGGTTCAGAATAAATTTCTTCACACAGAAGGTAACTAATGTGTAGTAATACAAGCTATTAGGTTGGAAAAAACTAACCTTCAAATGCTAAGTATACTTAAGAACAGACAGATAGGTAGGTAGATGAACTGCATGGACTAATTCTGTCCCCAGTTTCTGCTAATAATAATAATCGCTGCTGCCAGAATGGCAAAAGTAAAGCATTAGTTAAATTAGTGGGATAATACATAAGTGATTTTAATGAGAGTTACAGTAGTAAAAAACAAAAGTAAGCACAATTAGTTTTGTAATATCTCTCCACAAAAATATTAAAAGAAATTATTTTTGCTCCAAAATATTTAAGCAAAATAATTCTTTCTGATGTATTGCTGACAAGGACATGGTAATTGTAAATACATCTCCCTTGGAAGGTAGGTATCCCTAATAAGGGGCCAAAATATGGCTTTTTAAATGACATAGTTTCTTAAAAGATGAAATCAGGAACTCTAAAACTTTCTCACCCCAGTCTGTTTGCTCTATTTCCTGCTTGTTGATCCAGCCATTAGGCAGGCTAAGTATGTGTTCAAGAAAAGATTCATAATATAATTTACCAGCATAACAGCAGCAACTGAGAGCCCAGTCAGAAAAATCAGGCTGTGCGCCAGCCCACATGACTATTCAGCAGTGAGGATGAATGGCATTGCTCCATTCCTTCAACATGTAGGCCCCCAAAAAGATCTTCTGCCTTTTTCCATTTTTACTTGTTTCTGCACTGAACAGCCAAACTTGTGTTCCCACTCAACAGTACTACCTTCCACCACATTGTGCTCAGCTCACCATCAACCCTAAATTGATACTTCACTCCACGTTGCGCCCCTCCCTGCCACAGTTCCCCTATAAGCATCTAGAGACCTGTGAGCTCTCTCTGCTGGAGCTCCCAGAGAGCTCACAGACCATCAGTAACTGCTGCTTTGCAAGCACGTTTCTGGACATGCTATGCAAATACTGACATGCTGCTGTGCACGCTCTCCAAAACGGAAGCAGCTGCACATGGCCAGTGGGACCTGCTGCCATAGACCAGCTGGTATCAGAGCTACATCACCACCCTACCGCTGGAAAATTTCAGGCTTAGCTGGATCTGTTCTTATATAACTGCCAATTATCAGGCATGGAAATACTAATAAATTCCCCCTCCTCCCCCCTGCCCCAGATAAAAGCCTATATCATATGTAAGCTCTGCACACCCAGTGTGCAGTGACACAGATGAAGCCAACTTTAGTGAATTCTCATTACTCCCTTCTGTGTCTCCTGCAGTTTCTGAGCAAAGACAGGGATGAATAAGATGACTTCAGATGAAATTTATTCCCTTCTGTGCAAAGACATACATATACTAAATATAGCTCTCTTGGAGCTCAGTTCAAACTGTATCACAACACCTGCTATGATATTTAAAAACTATAACTTTCCGCAGTGGAGACTGAAGAGCCTTCTAAACAGGGAGGAAAGTAAAACAATCTTGTTATGTATGTGGTTTTTCTGTAGGCCAGTAATATATTCACAGAGATCAAAAACATTAACCTTCGTTCTCCTGCAGAGGAATTGCTATGCTGGAAAATAAATAAATAAGTACATAAATTAGGATCAGATCCTTTATGAACAATATCTAGGTAATATATTGCTATGCAATGTTAAATTTCACACCACTCCACTTTTCTGCAGTTTCCCTCCCTCCTCAAAAGAAAACAAACCAAAACAAGCTGTCAGTGATGTATTTTCTACATTTTCAAATTCAAAATGTTTTTGTAAGACAAACAATTGAATTGCTACCATAAAATGAACATAGCTAATACAATTGTAGCCTAAAATCCATATTTTATAGAAAAACCTCATTTTTCTGTATTCCCATAAAACAGATCTAATCAGAATTCAACTGATCTAATATGTTAAATGTAATTAATTTTCAAATCAACCGGATATGTAAACATTTCAAAATTAGCATTTTTAATAAGGTTAATGCAGTTTTCTAACAGTGAAAAAAAGTTCATTTCCACTTTGCATATCTAAGTTATTTTTATGTAATAATGGAATACAGATCATTTTATAACAGGATTCTGGAAGAGATTTATATACTAAGAAACCAAAATGAGCCATTATCCAGTTCAAATGATTGGCTTTTATTACATTTAAGATCATCGATCAGGTTGATCTATGCGTTTAAAACCTGGATGCTTTCCAGACTTACATAGAGTTCAGCCCAACAGTAACAGAAGTTAAGTTACAGTACAAGCGAAAGAGAGAATAAATACAGAAGTCAATTTACAAAAAAGAATTTCTGCTAAGTATTCCTAGCTATTGTGCTCCCAAAATAGCCAAAAAAAAAAAAAAAAAAAAAAAAGGTTCATATCTGTCCTCCAAACTGATAAGTGGGAATGGAGTTAATGCCTGAGAAAGCCTGCTTAAGCCAGGAACAGGTCTTCTTCCAGACAGCTCACATTACAGCAGTAAATAGTTTAGGCATATTCCCACACGTGAAAGAGGTAAGTGATACTGACCTTCTTTGTACAGCTCAAAAAAGAAAAGTGATTTTTGGGAAGTAGTTAGGGCATTGGTTAATTACTTCCTTGGCAAGTACACGGTCTGGACATAGAGCTGAAAAATAATGACTGACAATCTCAAAGACTAAAGCAGCCAGGAAATTGTGTCCATATATTTTTGGCTTCTTCCTACAAAGTTCTTAGAAAGTTGATTTTCCACATATGTCTGAGTGCTGCTTTGGCAAGAAATTCATAGAATCACAGAATGGTTTGGGTTGGAAGGGACCTTAAAGACCATGTAGTTCCAACCCCCCCGCCATAGATTCCACTAGACCAGATTGCTCAAAGCCCCATCCAACATGGCCTTAAACACTTCCAGGAATGGGGCATCCACAGCTTCTCTGGGCAACCTGTTCCAGTGCCTCACCACCCTCTTCTTCACCCTAGTGAAGAATTTCTTCCTAACATCTAATCCCTTTTAGATAGTTTGAAACTGTCACCCCCTGCCCTATCACTCTCTGATGAAGTGATCTCTCCCCACCTTTCCTGTAGGCCCCCTTTAAGTAGTGGAGGGACACTGTAAGGTCTCCTTGGAGCCTTCTCTTCTCTAGGCTAAACAATCCCAACTCTCTCAGCCTGTCTCAGCCAACTTTCTCATAGGAGAGGTGCTCCATCCCTCTGATCATCTGCGTGGCCCTCCTCTGGACCAACTCTAACAGGCCCATGTCCTTCTTGTACTGGGAGCCGCAGAGTTTAATGCAGTACTCCAGGTGGGGTCTCAAGAAAGAAGAGCTGAGGGGGAGAATCACCTCCCTTGACCTGCTGGTCACACTGGTTTTGAGTCAGCCAGGATGCGGTTGTCTTTCTGGGCTGCAAGCACACATTGCTGGCTCATGTTCAGTTTTGTGGACTCCAACACCCCCAAGTCCTTCTCCACATGGCTGCTCTCAATCCACTCATTGTCCAGCCTGTATTTGTGCTTGGGATTGCCCTGATCCAGATGAAGAACCTTGAATTTGGCCTTGTAGATCTTCATGAGGTTCACACAAGTCCACCTGTCAAGCCTGTCAAGGTCCCTCTGGATGGCAACCCTTCCCTCCAACGTGTCAGCCACACCACACAGCTTTGTGTAATCCAAGTGCAATTACATTATTCTTAAGCTTCCATGTTCTATCAGTTTGAAATTATTTATTTTTAAATCAAATGCATTGCCTGTAGAAGTACATAAGTTAAGCATCTAGGCTATGTGAATTCAGACTTTGATGTTCATACTTGGCTTACGAGGAGATTTGCTCACTCCAGTGAAAACAGAACTCCAGTTAAGCATATTTCTTTAAAAAGAAAAATATCAAATTATAAAACCAAACAAACCAAACCAAAATAAATAAATACATAAAAAGTGTATAAATGCACACACCCTGTATCTCTTGCTAAAGTAAGAATATTAAGCAAAATGAGTGACCAACTAGACTAACTGGAGACTGAGTCAGCTTATGAACTATGATTCTACAGATGATTTATTGCCTTACGCCTTTTCTCTAACTCATCAGCATAATGAAAAACCTTGGAAAAAAAATCTCAAATGTGATTACTTCGAGTACTGAGCCCAGAGGTAGTTTAAAGTTGATAACCACATTGGATTCCGTCTTTAGGTTCATTCAAGTTTCTTGGCTACATTAAACTTTCCTTTAGTGCTTTCCTTTCCCTGTGCTCAGAATTATATAAGATTAGCAATTTGTTGCACAAGTGATTTAATCAGGACTCAACCAGTACAACATTATCAGATATGAGTAGCCATATAGTAAGAAACAATATTTATCTATATGGTTGTCAATGTAGCACTACATATAAACACACCTATTATTTTGAGAGACAAAAAGGTAAAACAGTTGAAAATACAAAATGCTGAAAGACTTAGAAATGTGTATTGCATTTATATCAGAATGTTTTGATGGGCGGGGGGGGGGGGAGTGCTGCAGGGGTAGCCTCTATGAGCAGAGCCCAGCAGCTGCCCCATGTCAGATCAGAGCCAGCTCCAGCTGGCTCCAAAAAGGGACCCACTGCTGGCCAGAGCTGAGCTGGTTGGGCCTCTGGGAGAGCAGATATAGGAAAAAGAAAAAAAATGCTGCGCAACAGCAGCTGGGGGAGCAAGGAGTGAAAACCAGCCCTGCAGACACCAAGGTCAGTGCAGAAGCAGGGCAGGAGGTGCTCCAGGCACACAGCAGCAGTTCCCCTGCGGCCTGTGGAGAGGCCCGTGGTGGAGCAGGCTGTCCCCCTGCAGCCCATGGGTCCCACATGGAGCAGATCTCCACGCTGCAGCCTGTGGAGGAGCCCCCGGTGGAGCAGGTGGATGTGGCCTGGAGGAGGCTGCGGCCCATGGAGAGTCCCCGCAGGAGCAGGCCCCGGGCCGGAGCTGCAGCCCTTGGAGAGGAGCCCACGCAGGAGCAGGGGGCCTGGGGGGAGCTGCCACCCGTGGGGGATCTGTGTTGGAGCAGTTTGTTCCTGACAGATGGACCCTGTGGTATGGAGCCATGTTGGAGCAGTTCCTGAAGAGCTGCTGCCTGTGGGCAGCCCCTGCAGGATCAGTTTGGGAAGGACGGCATCCAGTGGGAGGGACCCCACGTGGAGCAGGAGCAGAGAGTGACTGTGAAGGAGTGACAGAGACAAAGCATTAGGGATTGACTGCAGCCCCCACTGCCTGTTCCCCTGCACCGCTCAGTGGGAGGACATAGAAGAGGGTGGATGGTGGGAAGGTGTTTTTATTTTGCTTGTAGTTTTTCACTGCCCTAGTCTGTTAGTAATAGAGAAAAAATTACACTAATCTATCTTTTCCCTGTGATGATAACTGTTGAGTGGTCTCCCTGTTCTTATCTCAACCCTTGAGCCCCTTTTATCGTATTTTCTGCTCCTGTTCATTTGAAGAGAGGGAGTAAGAGAGCAGTTTTGGTGGAGTTTAGCTGCCTATAAGGCTAAAACCAAACATCACACAAGGAAACAAAAGGCTATTTTTAGGTTTTACTGCTGAGAACACACAGAAAAAAAAAAAAAAAAAAAAAAGACTTGCAAAATCAGTAAATCTGTAAACTTAAGGCAATATAAAATGATGACACTCATTATTACAAGATTTTGAATTGTTTTCTTTGGCTAGAGATCAAAATGACTTTAAGTACGGTCTGAGAATCATAAAAGCATGCTGAAAAACAGTGAGTGTGTGATCACATAGCACAAAAATTCAGTGGTGTTTCCACTTTGAGAGACACAAAAGAAACTTCAGAATTGTTTTTGCACAGGGGTAGCACTCAAAATATCTTCACTCCTACTCAAGGCCAAGGCAGACTTGAGTTTCCATGTTACTTCTTATTTTATAGAATGCAATTTTAACTTTTTCTTGTGTGTGTATTTATGTAATTCTTAGCATTTTAGGATTGCCATGGACTTTCCAGATAAAATTTCTGGAAATTGCTTATGAAATGGTATAAACCTTTTACTTCAAATATAAACATACTTATCCTGGACTATTCTGAAATTCTTAATGTTAGATTTCCTGGTGCTTCTTATGCATACTAATGCTTAAGGTATATCTTTTATGTTGTATTTAATTGATCAATTGACATGATGTTGACAAAAAAAAATCTTTATCTACAGTCAATTGTCTTTTGATGAAGATTTGTTTCTCAATAATACACTACCTGACTGTCACGTACCAGAGTAAGGATATTCTCAAATAATGCATGGGAGAATGAGAATAGAGATATGGGAATGCTAATCAGACTGGTTCCTCATCTCATATTTTGTTTTCAGTTTGCTTCGTATTTCATTGGTAAGAAAATAATTAAAAGGGATAACTTATAGAAAAATCCTCTCATGGATAAAGCTTTGGGGGAAAAAAATAAATTTCTATTTGTTTCTATATACAAAAACTACAAATAGAGTTTGTGATTTATTACTTGATTGGTTTCTAAAGCATCAAGTCAATTTTCATGTTCAGATTTAACTTGTTGTGTCCTACAGACTAGAATCAAATAAAGAGCAATGTCCAAAATAGGAACATCTTCATTTTTGAATCTGGGGACTTACTGTCTTTCTCAATATGAAGCCTAAATTGATAAACATATATACAATAATCAAATACAGTGATCTTTGTCTTGATTTCCTACTGAAACAAATATTAAGTAATTTGACTGTCAATACATCAGTCTCTCATACCCTAAATGGGTTTTGATCTTCTACAGAATTTCAGCTGAGTTTATCAAAAGGGTGAAGATTGCAGACATTAACAGATTTTACAACAGCCAACAGAAGGGCATTTAATAAAGCCAGTGATGCTGCTGCTTCCATTGGAGGAAGCAGAGAGCCCTCATAGAGGCTGCTGGATTTGCCTCATAACCTGTAAGTAGAAGTCTTTTGTAAATCTAATAATCTCCATGTAATTCTAATTAGCAAATACTGCATATGCTTGTCATCTGAACAAACAAAGAGGAATTAGCAGCAGCATTGTTAAGGTACATGGGGAACAGGAGACAAAGCTGTGGGGTGAAGGTCTGTCTCAGAGGTATAGTGTTGAAAGGGACAAAGAAAGATTTTAGTATTGCCATGGTTTGGGCTGTGGTATAATTAATTTTGTTTGTAGAGGCTTGTATGATGCTGTGGTTTTAATTTTTGATGAAATTAGTGGTGATAACACGCTGGTGGTTTTAGTTGCTGCAGAGCAGTGCTTGAACATGGTCAAGGACTTTTCTGCTTCTTATGCTGACCCATCAGCGAGAAGGCTAGGGGTACACCAGAAGCTGGGTGAGGACACAGCCAGGACAGCTGGCCCAGACTGGCCAAAGAGATATCCCATAGCATATGGTGTTATATTCAGGAAAAACAAAAAACAAAAAACAAAACAAAAAAAAAAAAAAAAAAAAAAAAAACAAAAAAAAAAAAAAACACGCTGGGGTAAAGAAGGAGGAATGGGGAATGTCCAGAAGTGATGGCGTTTGTCTTCCCAGGAAAATGTTATGTGTGATGAAATCTGCTTTCCTGGAAGTGGCTGAACACCTTCCTACCAATGGGAAGTAGCAAATGTATTTCTTGTTTTGCTTTGCTTGCACATGCGGCTTTTGCTTTACCTAGTCCTTATCTCAATCCATGAGTTCTTGAACTTTTACCTTTCCAAATCTCTCCCACATTCCACCTGGGGAGAGGAGTGAACAACTGTATGGTACATAGCTGCTTGCTGGGATTAAACTACAACAAGAATAATTAAAGAACTGGAGGAAACAGGTTTAGGGCACGCAAAGAAACTTGGGGTATTCTAGCAGGGTGAGAAGAGATACAGATCATCTACAGAGGTCTCTTCCTACATGAATTATCCTATTAAACTAGATGAGGAAGACTAGAGTACAGAATGCATTATTCTGTCATAAATGAGACTTCAGTAATTCCAGTATTTCATTTTTTTTTTTCTCCTAAATTATGGATTTTTTTCAGATTGCATTAGGAGATGCACACCTCATCCCATGCCCAGGCACTACAAAGGTACTCAGTACTCAACTTTGTAGTGTTTTCTCTTTCCAAAATGACAATATCATTAGCAATGGTATTTCTTTAGCAATAATCTCTGTCCCTAAATCCAATACTTGGTTATTTGATAATAGGAAGTCCTATTTCTGTAAGTGCTGCTGGGGTCAGACCTTATTAGGCTCACAGTGACTGGTAAAGAATTCCCAACAATATTGCAACAGCATTTCAGCCACTGGATAGTTGGAGGATTTAACCTCCACTTCTGAATGCCATTATGTCCTTTAAGCAGTTACTCCTACTTCCTAGGAACAGTGCAGCAAGACATGTACCAGGAAGGGAATTAATTTAATGCCTTATTGCAAAATTATGTGAAGTACTCATCTCCTTGCAAAGAAGTTTTTTATTGTTATTATTATTTTTTATTTTTTTCCTGTTATTTAAGGTTGTGCTAGCATGCAAAAAGTATGACTACATTTTAACTAAGGAATAGGCTGTTATGTTAGCTGACCATAAAAGTATCCACAACCCTTATGGGTGAAAAAGAGGAAATTTACAATTTCTGCAGTAAGAATCTTTTAACGGATGATTGATGTAGCATCTAGCAGTTCTCAGCCTCAGGTAAACAGAACACTGCCTTAAATTAACTCCTGCTCTGAAGGCTTCCATGTGGCTTTCGAAGTGGAATTTGAAATTCTTAGTGTGTATTCCCTCTGGCTATGCCTCTATTTGCCTATCAACCAATTCCTCTTTCTGGCCCACCTGCATCAGCACATCTCCCACAGAGCACAGTGCTGCAGGTGGCTTCATGCACTCTGAGCAATATATTCAAGGACCCCACCTGGAGTACTGCATTAAACTCTGCGGCTCCCAGTACAAGAAGGACATGGGCCTGTTAGAGTTGGTCCAGAGGAGGGCCACGCAGATGATCAGAGGGATGGAGCACCTCTCCTATGAGAAAGTTGGCTGAGACAGGCTGAGAGAGTTGGGATTGTTTAGCCTAGAGAAGAGAAGGCTCCAAGGAGACCTTACAGTGTCCCTCCACTACTTAAAGGGGGCCTACAGGAAAGGTGGGGAGAGATCACTTCATCAGAGAGTGATAGGGCAGGGGGTGACAGTTTCAAACTGTCTAAAAGGGATTAGATGTTAGGAAGAAATTCTTCACTAGGGTGAAGAAGAGGGTGGTGAGGCACTGGAACAGGTTGCCCAGAGAAGCTGTGGATGCCCCATTCCTGGAAGTGTTTAAGGCCATGTTGGATGGGGCTTTGAGCAATCTGGTCTAGTGGAATCTATGGCGGGGGGGTTGGAACTACATGGTCTTTAAGGTCCCTTCCAACCCAAACCATTCTGTGATTCTGTGATCTCAAGACTTTCATTGATTTTCTAACGCAACGTACATGCCAATGAAGATGTCATGCTCTTTGAGGAGTACATGATTCAATATTTGCAAAGCACTGCACCTTCGAATTAATTCTCCAAAAAGAGAAAGTAGGAATACAGAATTGTTATTTAGCAAGCTTTTTTTTTCTTTTTTTTTAATAACACAGAACTAAGAAACCTAGCCCTAAGAACCTGTGTGAAAGATATTTAACCTCAAATAATTGAAGTTTTAATATATTTTGAAATTTCATAAATTATAAGTAAAAGCTCCCTGGGAATATAATTTTTTCAGTGGGAAGCAAAAATGAGCTCTTGAAATAAACATTGGGAAGTATTTTTCTTCTTATTCTTTTTTTTTTTTTTTTGATTCTTTTATTTTTTAGTTCATAGGAAAAGGAAAATAAAGGAAAAAAATCACTCAAGGAAAAGAAAAATGCACTATAAGGTGGATAATTTCTACCAACAATATATCTTCTTAAAGTTTTGTAGTTACACAATGCAATAACATGCTATAACTATTTTTTGTGGTCAGCATAAACATAGTGATCTTAATATGAGCATTTTAGTCCATTTTAGAGATGAGTAAACTGAGGTTCACTACAATTAATAACTGTTGAGTTTAAAAAAAAAAAAAGTTTAAGCCTCTTATTTATATAATTGCAGATTTTGCTTGCCAGCAAAATATGGTGAACCTAGTGATATTTCATTATCCTTAGTGGGATATGAAAAAGGCTTTTTAGAGTACACAGAGTTTTTGAAAAATCAAGCTATCTGTGCAGTTGTGGTTAATTATGGAGTTTCATATCCACTTATGTGCATGAATTTAAAAAGTATAGTTCAATACACTTTCTGTTTTGAAGACAAGAGCTTATTCCATCAGATCATTCTTCTGTCACAGCTTTCTTATGTCTCAGGCTTTCCATTTATAAAATGAAAATCCATCATAAATAAGTCATAAAATATTTTGAATTTCACATGCTACTTTGGTTTTAGTTTAAATAAATTTGTTTGCTCCCTCCCAAATTGTTGGACACATTGCTTCATTGGGGCCTTTGATATATTCACTGCCATTTCCTGAGGGGATATTTGGCTAAGGTCAAGAAGAATTTGGGATTTACAGAATTATATGAGTTAGTGTTTGATCCTAGTTGGAAAGTTGGATGGGAACAGATTTCCTCTTTGGAGAAAATATTTCTGATATCAGCATTTCTTCCATTTTTCATTATGTTGAAAAACTAATGTTTAACTTCACTTTCCCAAAAATAAGTAGTTGACCTGTACTTACCTATATCTCCAACACTCAGCAGGAATACCAGATACATGCATACAGCATTGGTGTGTATGAACCAGACCATTTGCTTCCCTATGTAAATGGGAATTAATAGATTAGTAGATTCTATTTCTTAATTGAAGAAGGACTTAAAGGCCTGTAAGATGGTTTCCTTTTTTCTGTATCTACTTTAGTAAAGATTTCTAGTCATCAATTTGCCTTTTTTTTTTTCCCTTGGAGCAATTTCACTTTGTCCAACTGAAGTATTTATATATTATATATATAAATGGCAATATATATATATATATTGCCATATATATATATGGCAAATAAAGTTTCTGAAGATTACATTTTGCCAAAACTTTCAGTGTTTCTTTGCTTTTTATTTCAACATGAACAGAAGCTTTACAATTCTAAAGGGTAGTAATTATTTACTATTACCATAATGTATTAAATATTAAAATAGTTGTAATAACATGAAAATGTACAGTCATCAGTGGCTAGGCTTGTTCTACAGATAATTATAAGTCCATTAAAAACAGGAAAGCTTTATTCCAAGCTCCAACATGCTGCATGAGTGCTTTTTTGATAATTACAATCACTACAAGAACTAGAACTTACCAGGCTCTTTGTGTGCTTAACTGCTCATGTTATGTGGTTTCCCAAACCTCTTTAGCCTTTGGGAATTTGCAGTCTTTGACATGTAATTTTTTTTTATTTATTTTTTTTGTAGCTCTGATTACCTTATCAGGAAGATAGCTTTGCCACTAGGTACAGATTACATTCATTTAAATTTCAGTTTTAAAAAGAGATTTTCTAAGATACAGAAGATTTAAAACAACAACACAAAACAGCAATAAAACCCCAGTGGTATCAAAGTCTGGATCCAAGCATCAAACATGGAAATTAGAGCTCTGATTTAGACCCCAAAATCCGCCAATAAGGCCCAATAAAAATTAAGTTCCTCAAAATGGCAATCCAGAACAGTCAACAGAATAAGTCAGGTAAGTTCTGCCCAAATCTGCGTACAGTGGGCCAGGAGGAGACATTGACTCTGTGACTCTGTGACTGTTGCAGAAATATATGGAACCCTTTTCTACGTGGGATACACACTGCTGAACCCTCTCCCAATATTTTTTTTTTCCCTAGCAAAGAAATAAGCAGGGCTTTCTCTTTCCGTAGAAAGAGAGTTCGTGCCTATCACTTAGAAGATAGCAGCTGCTCAAGGACTAGATATCTTTTTCCAGACTAAATGTATTTTAAGATACAGTCTTTTAAGTGTGTGCATTAACCAAGTTTCTACAGGTTATTTCCTTAAAAGCCCTGTGTACCTTTTCAGCTGATGCTTTGATGATACGCAGAAAGAATTAAAAGACTCACTGAAAAAAAAAATGTCAAAAAATAAGCTGACAAGTGAAAGGGTATGTTGCAAAGTTAGGATTTAGAGCACTCATTTGGAATAAACCATTACTGGGTACCAGCCCCTGCTTCCAGGATTGCATTTATATTTTATTCAAGGATTTTTCCTGTGCAAATAATTCTGAAGTAGAAAACAAAGTCCAGACTTCTAAGATGAGAATGATGAGCATCTTATATACCTCTCGATGTGTACTCAAGATCTCAGCAAGAATTAGGTTGAGAATTAGGAGAGAAAGTCCCACAAGGTGGGACAAGACAAGCATGACACCAGAGCAGGCAATGCCCTTCTTGACCAAGGTGCAGTACCACAGAACCCAAACAGGATGCTGATAGTGGGGACCATCAACAGACCCAAACAAGTTCAGTGATGACTCAGGTCCAAGATCCATTCAGGAAGCCAAGTAGGAGTAGCAGGATTTGGGTCCAAAGGCAAGGCTGCCACATAGGCCCAAGAGGTGCATCCAGGACCAAGAGGTCCTCCAGGCCTGGAGGTAGCATACTTAAAGCATAGCTCAGGCTAAGGGCCCCAACTGAGCTGAAAATGGGTCTCCCATGGGTGGGCAGGGTCAGCAAGGACTGGTAGCACCCTTAGGGCACTAACACAAGATATCTAGGAAGCTTCAGGACCAAAACCATGTTCAGGCTTCATGGTAATTTCCAGGATAGTGGTGACCTTGAGTAATGAAATCAAGCTACTATAGGTCTGGAACTCAGACAGCATATTGGTGTGTAGCCAGCTGAGGCCAGAGGATTAGAGTGGACATATCTCAACTTGCAAGTAGGCAAACCACATTTTTATCAGTTTTGCCATAAATTTTAGAATAGTGAATTGACTTGGCTGTTGAGGTTTTACTTACTGTGTTGGTAGCATTCCACCATGTGATCAGGAAAAATAACCAGGAAAATGAAAATAACAACAGTTCACATTCAATCTGCTTCAGATGCCAAAGAAACATAGGATTATCTTGATGCTCATTCCACAATGATAGGGATTTTTTAACAATTATGTCTTCAACGCAACTAATTTCACAATGAACATTGTATTCAGCCTAATCTTCCGACTAAGTAGTACTCATCCTGGTCTAATTAGACAAAAGTTTCAGGATTACATGGGTCAGACATTTTCAGGGAGTTAGGTCAGCAAATTAAATGTAAAAAGCAGAAATGGTAGTGGAGAAGTGGTCATGCTTTAAATGAAGGGAGAGCGTGGCCTTGAGCTCTTGAGCCCTTGCCAAGTCTACAAACACTGAGCAAGGAAAACAAAATCAAACAAAATAAAAATGATAAACAGCATCCTTGCATATATTTAGGAAAACCAAGTACATTCTTGGTTATTATTATAGCTAAGCTGTTGTTGGCAGCCACATTTTTAATAGAATAGTCTAGTCACTGGGCACTGGAGAGAATCAAAGTGGAGTTTATTCCCTTGGGGATATACAAAGCTATTTTTCTTAACTACTTAAGCCACTCTGCCTGCCACAAGCCTACTCCTGCTCTATTGAAGTCAGTAAGAATGCTTCTATTGATTTCAACAGGCACGGGATCAGATCCAATGCCAAAATCATCTGGGAGGTAGAGAAGAAAATAACAACTGAATATTGAAATGTTATGATAAATACCTGCCATTTTTAGCATTGCTTTTGCACATTATTCTAAAAGAATAACAGGAAGGAGTTTCTATTTTATTGAAGTATTCACCAGGGAAAAAAAAAATAGATGCTTCATCAATGAATAAAAATAGAATGAAATTATTGCTTTGACTTTTGCATTGTCATTGTGAAAAAGAATAGTGGATCTATAAGATTCTCTATTTATTCAAATATTATGAGGAACACTAATAAATTAGACACAGGATAGATCAAAGCTGTTTGTACGCAGAAACTTTATTTCCTTGTGACCACCCAGCTTGAGAAAATCTGTATTTTTATTGCATGTAATTTTTCCATTATAGATAGGTATGAGAAAAATAGGTTACTAATTTTAAAATGATCCCTACAAATACCTGTTTATATATGTTAAGCCAGTTAGTTTAGTGTTAACAAAGATTCCCAAAGCATTTCTTTAAAAGTGTTTGCATTAGTAAACTGTAGCTAAAGAAATCAAGAACGCACTGAAGTTTGATTTCTTTTTTTAATAAACAAACCATGTTCATCTAGAGGTAAAGAACAAAGACTGTATGAAATATGTCTGAGATATATAGACTAAGAAGCAGAGTAATAAATGCTTTCTTTTGTTCTACAAGTTCTGACTTTTTACAGATTCTTCCTATTTTCAGCTTTGCCTAAAGTGGTAAAAAAAAAAAAAAGTAAAATGTTTTCAACACAAGAAAGCATAAAGGATAATAAATAAACCTTTTATGTCTTTCCTTTCTCCATTTTCCTCAAAATATTTGTTACTTCCAACTGTCTGTAAAGGTCTTTGCTCATAAGAAATTTGACACCATCAAAAACAGTTTTACTTATAAACGTAGAAATACGTTTTAGACAGCACATATATTTCTATATTATTGGAACTGTCTGTTGAACTTCTAATGTAGCATTTTCTGTGTTATTCACAACTCATGCACTAAAAAGAGAGCTTATTCTCTACCTTGGATAGCTGAAATTTGGTATTTTCAGCTTGACTTTGTTGAGGGCAATGCAGAGTTGGCAATAAAAATAAAATAAAGGTCATAAACATTTATTCAATTATTTTACATATTCTACTCATGTCTAATTGCAGTAGCCTTTCTGGTCAAAGTTAAATTCCATGACAATTTGTTTCTATAGTGCATATGGAGTCCAGTTGGTTTTAGGTTGGAGATGTAGCCAGAGCACATTATACCTTTGCTGTCATGGCTTCCCTACCTTGTGAAGAAAAGGAGGAGTGAGGAAAGGGGACCTTATCTTGGAAGTCAAGAAGTTCAACAGAACCTAGAAAATTGGATTCACTCAATACTATCTATGAGTTGAGCTCTGGTTTTATACCAAATTGTTTGGTTGTGTGCTAGTATCTAACAGGGTAGGGAATTGGCTGGATGGTCGCACACAAAGAGTTGTGGTCAACAGCTCAGTGTCCAAGTGGAAATAGTAACGAATGGTGTTCCTCAGTATTGGGACTTGCGCTGCTAAACATCTTTGTTGGTGACAATAGACAATGGGATTGAGTGCACCCTCAGCAAGTTTGCTGATGACACCACACACAGTGTGGTGTGGTCAACATGCTGGAGGGACGGGATGCCATCCAGAGGGAACTTGGATGGGCTTGAGAGGTGGGACCATGCAAACTTCATGATGTTCCACAAGGCCAAGTGCAATGTCCTGCATCTGGATTGGGGCAATACCAAGCACAAACACAGGATGAGTGGAGAATGGATTGAAAGCATCCCTGAGGAGAAGGACATGGGGGGCTGGTTGACGAGAAGCTCGACATGATCCAGCAACGTGCACTTGAAGCCCAGGAAGCCAACTGTATCAAAAATGCTGCATCAAAAGAAATATGGCCAGCAGGTCGAGGGAGGTGATTCTCCCTCTCTACTCTGTTCTTGTCAGACCCAACCTGGAGTACTGCAACCAGGTCTGGGGACACCAGCACGAGAAGGATATGCACTCATGGTTTCACAGACCAGTTCTTTGAGGACACAGAAGTATGAGAATAAGTGCAGTGGAAGCACTGCACTTTGATCTATGAAGATGACCAAAGGGCTGGAACACCTCTCCTATGAAGATAAGCTAAGAGAGCTCAGGTTGTTCAGCCTGGAGAAGAGAAGACTCCAGGGAGACCCTACAGCGGCCTTCCAGTACCTACAGGGGGCCATCAGGAAAGCTGGGGAGGGACTCTTTGTCAGGGAGTGTAGTGACAGGAGAAGGAGTAATGACTTTAAACTAAAAAAGGGTAGATTTCAATTAGATATTAGGAAGAAGCTTTTTACTCAGAGCGTGGTGAGGCACTGGAACAGGTTGCCCAGAGAAGCAGAGGATGCCCCCTCCCTCGAAGTGTTTAAGGCCGAGGTAGGATGGGGCTTTGAGCAACCTGGTCTGGTGGGAGACGTCTGTGCCCATGGCAGGGAGGTGGGAATTAGATGATCTTTAAAGTTCCTTCCAACCCAAACCCTTCTATGATTCTATGATTCAAACATTTCTGACCTTATGCTAATAATCAGTTGCATCATGGAAATGTTTATATTGAATTTTAAGTCAGGCCCTATTGTTCTAGGGGCTTCACAAGGAAATTAAAAGAAACAGACCCTGTGAATTTTTAGTTACAACAGGGAAAAGAGAGTCAAAGTAAATGGCAAAGTACCATTATCTCCTTTTCTCCCTAAATATTACGATTTGCAGGAAGATTACACACACAGGAAAGTTTCCAGTTAAAATTAATAATCTTACATTAATTGTGTGTTTGATCTTTAGGTACTGATCTACCATGCTAGGTCTTAAAATTTCTGTATTTGAGAAGACTAATAAGATAGACAGAAGAAATCTCTAACTTTCTTCCTCCACCCCTTTTTGCAAGAAATACTCTTGCACAACTCCACCATCTCTTTCATTTTGTCAGCTTCTCATTCTACAGCTTCTCTCTTATGGTATAGTACGTCTCTGGTGTACTTAATTTCAGATTGCATTTCTCCATTTATCATCACTTCTCCTAAATGTCTTATCAATTATCAGTATTTGTGACAATGTACATTTGAACATTCTAAGTTTCCATCTTGCTGTGTAAGAAATATCCAATTGAAAAAACAGTGATGAGTATTTGAGATATTACTAAAACATCAGCTTTGTCTTTCCACTCTAGTGGAAGGTGACTGTCATCAAATCTTATAACTAATGGACAGACAGGGAACATTTCAGGGAACAATTCATATTTATTTATTTATTTATTCACCTAGGATTGCTACCTTTGTACCTCCTTGAGCATTCATGCATCAATGTTTTGCATTTTTATATGAATATATTTTGTTTCTATCAAAAGAAATCAAATTTAATTGTATTGTCCAGATGTAAGAAAATAAAGTACCAGTGGCAAATCTATTTAGTTTCTTTCTGAAATATTGTTGTTGTTTTTGTTTAGCAAAAAGGATTAGGTTTTCAGTATTAATATTGACAGAATGATATACATTTTCCCCTGACCTTGAAGGGATAAGTATCCCTTCATAATATCATTAGACTTGGTCACTGGGAGATTGCTACAGTCTCCAAAATATTCATAAAGGATGTGTACTAAAATACAATGCTGTAGTAGTCAGCGGTATATCATCGAAACATGTTGTTGCAACCATATCACCCAAGAGATATTTAGAGTAGGGTATGCCATTAAGCCAAACCTTTTTTATGACAACACATTTTAACCAGTGCAGGGAAGATTACACATAACAAAAGGGCAATTTACATTGCAGACTGTCAAATATGCTGCAAGTGAGAGAACAATAATTTGTTTTACTAGCTGCTTAAACACAATCGAGTTTTCAGCTCAGGCAAGTAAAGAGAGCAAGTAAACATGGCATACTGAAATCTGTGGATTCACTAACACCAGCTGAGAATCTAGTCTGCACTACATTGTCAGTGTTGGGTATGGAACTTGGTGGGTTTGTGGCCCTCATCACTAGGGATATATGTTATTTGTTTTATTCCCAAGGGAGAAAAGAAAGGAAGAGCATCCACTCAGGCTTTTCCAGAAAATGTCTGTCTGACAGAGAGCACTGCTGTTTCTAGTATCATTACCTGCACAGTCGCAGCACCAGCTGTAGAGAAGATTCTCCTGTGGAACCAGGAGGTACAGATTTGGAAAAGATGTTAAATGGTTTCCAGGCAGCATTTGTTCCACTCCAGCATGCAAGACCTTGGAAATATCAGCCGCTGAAGGGAGGTGACCCCTTCCAAGGCTGCCACTAGTCCTGCTCTTACTGCTCATCATAATCTGCTTTTAGAATCCTATTTCATAAAACAAGGGTGCTGGTCCAGGTCACTGAGCAGACAGCCTTCACGTCCAACCGATGTACAACAACAGCAGAAGGTGCTGTGCGTTCACTGCTATTTCTCGTGCCTGAAAAACTTTCACTGACTTTTTCTAATGAGGAAACAGAGATGAACTTGGGTGGCAATGCCTAATCAAAATGCTGATACGGCCAAAGTCGTGCAGAACTACACGGCAGTGTAGATGCAATAGCCACTTGTTCGGATATTGCTGGGCCACTGCAAAGCTAAAATTAGGCCCCAAGACAAAATCTTGTTATTTCAACAGTAGCATACCGTACTAATTGTCTCTGCAACGCAAATGGGAACTCTGTCCCATATGTGCTACCTCCTGGCTTACACACAACCTGCTCAAATAGCAGTTTTCTAACAACAAAAGAAAATCCCATAGCAGCGTTGTTCTCACCTTCTCAACCCTGCCTCCGCTTCACAGTTGTCTTTGCTCAAGTTACAGCTGCACAATTCTTCTGTGTAAGGTCTTTGCTTGTATTTGTTCTTTATGATCACTTCAATGGTAGAAGAGAGACCAAGTGAGAAGGAAATATCTTCTGTGACAAAACACTGGTTGGAAGACACAGTAGGCATAAGAAATCATTGCAATACCCATCCAACATCCAACGTGTGCGGTTATATCATTGGTTGATATTTTTAAGATGAGAATAAATCTGTAAGAACAAATACAAGCTAATGAACTGAAGCGTCTTTAGAAGACCTGCACTTTTCTCATTTATTGCTACTCTTAAGTCACAGCTCGGACTGAGCCCAAACAATCAGGAAGGTAAATACTGGGTGCGTGTCTCTGCAGCATTGATCTTGAGGGATGATCTGTTTCAAAATGCCAGTATGAAAGTATGCAGAGGAACTTCACAGAGAACAGCTTCCTGTCATTGAAATGCCACTTGATGAATACAATATGAATGAAGAGCTGTTTCATGCCATCCTCCGGGCTTTTGTTGAAAGGCGTTCTCAGAATTCTCGTGTGCTTTTCTGGTTTCCCCCTCAGTCTTAGAGAGAAAACTCCTTCTGCCAGCATTGCCTCTCTAGTGCATACCATCCTATGAAAAGCAATCAAATCAAGAGTTTTTCAAATTGAGATCTTTATTTGTTTTATTGTAATACTTTTTAATGCGTGTAGAATGATTTCCACATGACACAATTGCTAACAACTACCAACCAGGACCAGTTGCCCTGGAAAGAGTTGATAAATGTTAACTTTTCAAAGGGCAGTGTGTGTCTGTGACATTTTATCTGTGGTTAATGTTTATAAACTGAGCCCCTAGTCTGTCTTCAGCTGAGCTTGAAAAAGCTGACTTAGACTCCCAGCTTTATTCCTTGCTGCCACTTGCCATTACAAACTTTAACGTAAATTCACTTCCCAGGATATTATCTCTTATCGTTAACCACCTGGGCAGCCCTTGTCCTACCTTTTCTAGACCAAAAGGAGAAATAAGAGAGTCATATACCTTTGGAGAACCTAACTGAACCCTCTCTCAAGTAAAGATCATCAATGGCTAGCTGTTGGTCTGGATGTGAGGCTGAGACAGTGACTTTTGTTTACGGGCATTTTTAGGGTTCCCTTCCAGCACTCTCAAGAGAGATATAGCAATTTGTTAGATCACAAATGCAACCTGTGCATTTTAAAATTCTTTTAATTCTTTAAAAATGTTTCTAACACATCAGTTATTAATTTAATCTCTATATTCAGTGGCTTTCTACAGTTATAGATATATGTGCTTGTAGTGGAGAGAACAGGAGGAAGCGGGGAGGTGCGTAAATCAGAGAAAGAAAAGTCATTGGCAACACTTCTGTTCGAAATCCTCCTCTCTCCCTAATACTTTTCATTGCAGCTAATTGCCCTCAGCTTCAGAAAAGTAAATCTTTTCAGACAAGAAACTGAATGCAGGCTAACATGTAAAATTCTCTAATGCCTATTAAGAAAGGTAAAATAATGACTGGTAGTTTCCAGTGAAGGAAAAGCTACCAGACGAGTGAGTCACCATCCAGAAGCGCTGCTCCACGGATGAGTGTCTCATAAACTGGGACTGGGACATTGCATTTTGTAGACATAGTTTCTGAATAATCTTCTTGGTATCAAAACCTTTAGCCACAAAGAGAATGTATTTATTATCATCCTCCTTGCTTTTCCAGAAAGTGGTGCATTCCAGAAAGTGTGTGAATTCCTCTTCTCCAACCAGATCTAAGATTTTTGTTTGTTTTGGGTGAAAAATATCACAGAAATACATATGGGTGGCTGTATGGGGCTAGACCAAAGGGTAGGGATTAGGGATTTCTATTTGCCTTTTCTTTTCTTTTTTTTTTTTTTCCTTTTTCAAAGTAGGCAGACTTGGCTGCATAATGGCAGATGAGAAATATACATGTAAATACACAAAAATTAAGGGCCATACATTACAACATTGCCATCTCACTAATATTAACCTGAACTGAATGTGACCACTAATAAAACTCACTGGTGTTTGTTTATTGTTTGTTTGTTTGGTTTTGTTTACTTTTAACATTTCATATTCTCAGTGGAAAAGTATTTTTTTGAGCAATATTTGTGGTCTGGAAAGCAAACAAACAAAGGAAGAGCCTTTGGAAAATATTTGCAGGTTTTTCATCCCAGGGAGAAAAACATGCTGAAATTGTTTTGTTGTACAAAGAATATATGTAGGCTTTCATTGTTGGTGTTCAAAATATGGTGACCTTCCTTTTTTTTTTCCCCTCTAAAACCACCAAACAAAGTCTTAGAGAAGAGCTTGAAAATAAATAAAAAGCACTTTGCTTGAAATCTCTTCTGGGAACAAATATTTGTCACCAGATCTGTGTTGGAAGTATAAACTCAGGTCAAGTTTAAAGAAGAAATAGGCATAAAAACAGAACAAAAAAAACCCTTGTCTAGTTTATTTCAGAGACCCAAGGTGACAACTCTGAATGTATGAACAAAACAATCCCAGCTGAGAGGGCTGAAGTGCCTTATGCTGTTTCCTCTTGTAAGTTGAAGAGGAGTAGAGAGAAGACAGGCAGCATGTTGAAACAAGGATACTGTAAGCAACATGTCTCCTAGAAGCCCCTCAGTTAGAAGAGTTCTATATAAAAGTTCACTTATTTATTGTCGTAATAAAAAGTATTCTGGATACCTTAAATTGAGAAGCTGATACTGGAGATAATTGTCTCTGCTCTGGCATCCGTTGATGGAAATATGACTTCTCTTCTCTGGATCTTCTGTAGACTTTTTCCCCAGCCAGCATGGCTATGCTGGAATACGACTGATGGTGATCATACACACTGCTGACAGAAAGGCAACACTCTTATCAGGATGCACACTATAAATGCTTACCAAACCTGTGAAAAATAATTGAAGCACAAACATACTCTTTGACAAACCTAAAACAATAGCTCTGCCTTCATTACTTAAGTTAAGCCTTGCAATGTCATTTTGTATGGCTAACAAATAGGAGGCCAAAACCTGGTATCACAGAAATACTGGAATCACTCATGCTGAGTCAACTATATCACTCACTGCTTGTATCTAATCTTTTATAAATTGAATAAACTAGATTTGTGAGTTTTCTCCTCAAATCCAGAACAAATTGTTGCTATTATTGCTTAGTTTGTAAATAAGTTCCCTACACAAATTACAAACAGCTTAGTGACCCATTGTCTATGTCATTGATAAAATATTAAACAGTACCAGTCCCAAGACAGACCCCTGAGGTACACCACTTATCACTAGCCTTCGCCTGGACATAGAGCCATTGACCACAACTCTCTGAGTGTGGCCTTCAAGCCAATTCCTCATCCACAGAATGGTCCACCCTTCAAATTCATCTCTCTCCAATTTGGAGATCAGGATTTCATGTGGGACCATGTGAAATGCCTTACAGAAGTCCAGGTAGATGACATTGGCTTGTCTTCCCTTGTTGACTGATGCAGTCACTCCATACTAGGCCACCAGATTAGTCAGGCATGATTTGCCCTTGGTGAAGCCATGCTGGTTGTCTCAGATCAAGTCTTTGTCCTGCATGTGCCTTAGTATTGCCTCCAGAAGGATTCATTCCATGATCTTGCCAGGCACAGAGGTGAGGCTCCCTGGTCTGTAGTTCCCCAGGTCCTCCTTTCTACCCTTTTTAAAAATGGGAGTGATGTTTCCTTTTTTTCCTGTCACTGCAAACTTCACCTGACTGACATGATTTTTCAAATATGAGGGAGAGAGGCTTGTCTACTGCATCAGCCAGTTTCCTTAGGACCCTGGGATGCTTGTCATCAGACTGAAGTTGTTGAATACCTCAGCCTTCTCCATTTCTGTCAGTACCAGTTCTCCCTTATCATTTATCAGAGAGGGTACACTCTCCTTAGCCTTTCTTTTCTTGTTATTCTTTGCATCCCTTGCCAAGATCAGTTCTATCCATGCCTTGGTTTCCCTGAATATCTGGATGGCATCCCTTCTTCCCAGGCCACGTGTCCCTGCTTCTACTGCCTGCACATTTCCTTCTTGCACTTCAGTTTGACCAGGAGGTCAAACTCAGCTATGGCAGCTTCCTGCCTTCCATGCTTGTTTTCATACCTGTGGAGATGAAGAGTTCTTGCACTCTAAGAAAAGCATATTTTAAAAGTTGCCACCTGTTATCAGTTCCTCTGTCCCTAAGTACAGTGTTCCAGGGGATCTCATCGTCTAGGTCTTTAAACAGCTCTAAGTTCACTGTTCTAAAGTTCAGGGCCCTGACTTTGCTCTTTGCCAGGCCCACATTCCTTGACATCATGAAACAGGGCATCGTTGTTGCAGCCCAGATTGCCTCCAGTCGTAATCTCTTTAATGAATTAATCTGCATTGGTGAGCACCAGGTCCAGAAACACTTCTCCTCTGGTTGGTTTGTCTAATACATGGACTAAGAAGTTATCCACAATACAATCCAGGAGTCTCCTGAATTGCTTACAGCCTGCTGTGTAGCTTTTCCAGCAGACATCTGGGTGCTTGAAGTCCCCCATCAGGATGAGAGCATGTGAGTGCAATGCTTCTTGTAGCTGAAGCAAAAAGTCCTCATCATTTGGCTCCCCATTATCAGTTGGCCTGTAGTAGACCCTGACCACAAGGTGTCCTTTACTGGTCCAGTCCTTAACTTTTACCTACAATCTCTCAACCTGTCTGTGGTTGTTCCTGAGAGGCCTCTCTTCACAATCAATCCACTCCCTAGCATAGAGGGCAACACCCCCACCCCTCCTTCCCTGCCTATCTCTTCTGAAAAGCTTGTAGGCCTCTACTCCGATGTTCCAGTTGTGTGGTTCATCCCACCATGTTTCCATGATAGCAATCAAATCATATTTTTCTAATCGCACCATGGTTTCCAACTCCTCCTGCTTGTTTCCCATGCTGCATGGGTTGATGTAGAGGCACTTCAGCTGGGCTATTGGCTACATCACCTTTTCAGAGGAACCCTTCCTAATTCCTTTGGGACTGTTCACAATTATTTCCCTGTTGCTTCTTAAAGTGACAATGTTCCCAGTTTGCTTCCATCACTCAGAGGTACATCCCCTTCCCTCACTGAATCTAGTTTACAGCCCTGCTAATAAGCCCAGCCAGCTTATTGCCCAGAACAGTCTTGCCTCACCTTCTCAGGTGCATTCCACCCAGTGTCAGCATGCCTGGTCTCTCAAAAGTGCATCCAAGATTGCAGAACCCCAAACCTTCAGCATGGTACCAGACACACAGTGAATTGTTCGCTCGGCCCGTTTGTCTCCTTGTCCTTGGGTCCCAGCCACCAAATTGGAGGATAGAGGAGAACACTACTTGCACTCCCAATCCCTTCAACATCTTTCTAAGGGACATAAAGTCCCTTTTGATATTTTGAATTGTCCTTGTTGCAGCATCGTTTGACCCTAAATAAAAGAGTAAGAATGGGTGGTAGTCTTCTGGCCCCACCAGGCTTGTTTATCTTGTCATAATATCATGAATACGGGCCCCAGGCAGGCAGCAAACCTCTCTGGAGAGATTATCTGGACAGCCAATGGGTAACTCAGTGCCTCTCAGCAAGGAATCTCCGATTACTAACACCCTTCATGCATTTTAATGTGATTTAATATTACTACAGTCGCTATAAATATATTTTACGTTATTTTCCTAACGGTTTTCTACCTATAAGTAGTTTCAAACTCCTTCCAGACCAACCTGCACCTGACCTTGAAATTCTGAATGCATTACAATGTCTTGATGCTAACAATGGGGAAATGGAAATTTACACTTGGACCCTCTTAGTCTCCCAAAAGATACTGTGCATTGTGAAAACTAGGAAAACTCATGCTTGTTTGATACCTGAGGAGGAAACATCAGTCCTCCGTAACTTTAAGTAACATTCTTCAGGAGTTACACTCAGCAAGGAAGATAGTGAACTCTCTCTAGCTACAGCTGCAGTGTGAGCACACAACAAGGAGAGTTTTTAAGACTTTAAGCTGAGCTTCTCAGCTTTGTTTGGGAAGGACTAATACCTGACCCAAGAAGATACATTGCAATCACTGCAAAATTTGTACCATTTCTACTGATAACAGCCTGCTGAATGCAATGCATAATTAGAGCCTGTGTTTTATACACCAGAAAGCAGACTCAAATCTCTACAGTACCAGGCAGAATTAGCTAGTTTTGATACATTTTTCAAATGAGAAATGGCTTTCACTGATAATGCTCCAGGAAGATTATTGCTGTTTAAATATCAGATAATGTTTAAATGTAGAGAACAATCCAGTATCGTGCACTTCCTATGAAGTAAAACACTGCTAGTTAGATTGCACGGGAAACTCTATTTGCAAATACTGACATTGTATTATGGCACACTTAAATTCTTCAATGTGTCTTTTTTATTATTATTATTATTTTTATTTTGAACTATTAAGATAGCAAACCTGGTACTCTACCACTAATCACTCACTATGGATAAATAAATAAATTAATGAATGCAATGGCACATAAAGCAACGGGGTTTCTGTTTTACATTTGGTTCTATTCGCTAGACTGCAGTATTCTTATGTGTAAAGTATCTTAATTGCGTGCATTAGACAAATCACTTCATTAAAGAATAAAATATCAGTGTGTGTAACCAAACAGTTTTGAACTCTGTTATGACAGTTTGAAAAGGTCCTTTATAGAGTCAAGTGAGTACAGGCAAACTTGGCATTCTCTTGGAACTATTTTGTTCATCCATAACCAATTTAGACCTGCACTATCATAGACAGTGACATTTTATAATCCTAATTATAGCTCCTTCAAAGTCCAACTTAAAAGCGATTAGACTTCTTGCTGCCAATTATGATTATATTCCTTTAAAGGTGTTATGCTGCAGTTTTCTTCAACACCTACAGAACACAACATGCTTGCCTCTGCTATAGCTCAAATACAAAATAATGCCAGCGTGTCAGAACATGAGATGATATACTGCAGAACTTCATTTTTTAAGAGGGCACAGCATGAGCAGGTCTGTACATGTCTCTTGTCCGTAATCTATTCTTATTTTTGCAAACAGTGTCTCAAGTTTATCTCCCCAAAACTACTGTTTCTAATTGCTTCCATCTTATCTTGAGTGCTCTTTGTCTCACACAAACGCATCCTGCTTTCCTACCGTTTTCTCCCATGTATTCGGTTGCACATTTATTGATTATAATTTTGGTAAATAGTGACAGGCTCTTCAACATTGTCTGCAGCAGCAGAAGAGACAGATTTTTTTCCAGTTTTAATAGTTTCACAATTAAAAAAAAAAAAAAAAAAGGAAGTTTAAATATCAATTTTAATTAATGTTCACCGTATGAAAATATTTCAGCTGAAAAATACTCAGGACTCTGCTGGACTCTATAACAGAATACAAGGAAGCTTGGTCCTTGTCCTGCACAGCTTAAACTCAAAGAAAACTTAATATTTAAAGACAATTAATGTGAGATAGAATGATTAATTTGTCTGCCAAAAGGCTCCCTAAGATTCACTTAATATTTAAATCTACTTAACCACACAGAATAGAAGGAATGGTCGAAGCTTCCTTGTTCTGCATTCTTTTCTCATTCCTTTAGCTTCAGCCAGCCTCAAATACTCATCAGACCCCACTCTTAACAGCTTGCTGCCTATTTCTGTAGGAATTAATATTTCATTAAAATAAAGGTTAGCACCATGGGGTGCTAATGTCATTTCATTTCTATTCACAACACTAAATGTAACTTGAATCATCAGTAGAAGAAACAGAAGGAACAGAAGGAATGACCTTTCTGGACAGATACTGCAGGAAGAGAAATGTCGATAAAAAGCAAATAGTGTTTTGCATATCTTCTTACAAAAAGCTATTTCCTGTTTATGCACTTGGAGAATAGGCTTCCTTCTGAGCCACCAACTTGGTGTGAAAGAATCACTTGCCAACATGGAAGTGAAATAAGAGCTCACAAATTCCTTGCAGTGTCCTGCTGCTCAACTGCAGCAATCAAATATACATGAAGCACTATGCTCCTTCAAAATGGTAACTTGTTTAGCACCAGCAGATTAAAGAAGTCAATGACTTTATCTTTTGCTATCTGTTTCTCTTTAAAATTCCCAAACTATCAGGCTAACAAATATGCAACCATAATACAAATGCTGTAAAAAGACCTTAATGCCAAAAACGTTCGAGACTTGAAAAAGCAAACACTGTTAATTGCAGATAAGTTTTATACAACTGTATTGTTTCTGAATATAGGTCTTCTAATTCTTCTGAAATTGCTGTAAAGCTTGGTAATAGAACTTGTGAATTATTCTCAAACTCCCTGAAACCTCTGTATTTTTCTTTATTCAGCTTTATTCCAGTTGTTTCATATAATTAAGAAAAATATAAAGCAAAAGACAACAACAAAAACAATTGATCCAAATGCATCTTCAAGAACATAAATGTGGTAGGCACATTTTTCTGAGTCAAAAAAAATTAGTGGAGTATTCACTCTGCAAGAGAGAATGCATTTTGAAAACAGTTGCTTCTGAAAGCAGTTGATGCTTGATCACACGTTTTAAAAGTTGCACTTAAAATCAATTTCTTTCTGTTCTGTACACTTCATACACCTGCAAGAAGGAACTCCAAACTAGATCCACCTCGATCTGAGCATTTTAAGTCTGTATTGTTTATCTTCTATGTCCTCTTTTCTCATCTTCAAAGAAGGAAGTTCCCCTCCAAGGAAGGGATAATCATTGAGGACAGATAAAAACAAATAAATAAATAATAATTAAAAAATAGTTATTTGATATAAAGCGCCCTAAATATTGCCCTCATTTGAACTCATAGAACCTCAGAAGTAATCAACAAACATATACATAACTACATATATAAATAAGCATACATCTACATAGCTGTAGAATAATCAGTGACAAATTTGAAAAAAAAGATAGAAAAAGATCTTATATCTGCAAACATATTTTCCATTTGTTTTAATATAAGCCTAATTTGTGCTTCTCTGGAAAAAAAAGGTTTCATAGCAACAGTCTCGTTTTCATATTCAGTAGTTGTTTATATAAAATTTTATCTCTTGTTGGATAATTCAACAGACAAATTTGAATTTTAAGCCTAAATTTTCACCCCCTGATGATAGCTTTGTTTCAGTCATGCATACTAACTATAGAATTATACAATCAGATATTCTGGTTTGAGCTTTGTTTTTACATAGCTTTAAAGTCTCTTCTTTCTGTGTCTAATGTAATGCTAATCTAATGCTTATTCTTAGATTTTAAAGAAACAATTCAGGCAAGACTTCCTTTAACATTATAGCAAACGTGTATGATAAAGATATAAAAAGTATAGTATAATAATGTTTCTACAGTTCAGAAATCCCAGCATCTGCAAGGGTCCCATTCTGTCTGCATTAAACAATGTAAAGTCAAAAGTATAATTTTGAGGCTGTTGATGGTCTAGATTATTATTATTATTATTATTATTATTATTATTATTAATAATAATAATAATAATAATAATAATAATAATAATAATAATAATAATACAACAACACAGTTCCATAATCATGTGGAGATTTTCTTATCTAAGTACACTGAAAGTGAATACTTCTGTTTTCTTCTCATTTCAAGCTATATGTACTTTGAAGCTGTGATAAGTCTGGGCTGTCTGAATTTTCACCCTCTACCACAAACTTGAGGAAGGACACATTGTAGAAACACACCAGATAAAAACATTTCAAATCATGATATGACAGTATTTTGTATTTGTATTTTATATTTCATATCCAGAAGAAAGTCTGGAAGGAAGCCAGCCTTATTAACCTGCAGTGGCCTATCAATAAGTCTCAGGATCTTCCTCTATGCTTTGTTTCAACCACATTAATCTATAATATGCTCAGCATAGAGTACTCTGAATTTCTGAACTCTCACCAAAACTAGGACTGATGAGTTTACTGAAACATTATTATGAGTCCAAGCATTTACCATTGCAAGAAATTTAGATCACAAGAGGAGAGATACCTACGTAGCATTTATGAGGCTATTATTATTGTCTAATAATTAAGGAAGTCAGAAAAATAACACACTTTTGTTTCTACAAACATAATCAATTAAGCTGTCATTATGGATGTCCCTTCTTCCATTGCTGTCTTACTACCCTTAACTAGTACATTTCATATGAGCTGAAACATGTGATAAACAAATTGTTTGTATGGCTATATCCTAAATAAAGGATAGATTTCTGGAGGGACTGAGAGTTAAGATAAAGAGCAATTTCATTTATTTATTTATTTATTTATTTATTTTACTCCCAACTTAATTATCAGTAGCGCTTACAGGGGAAAAAGAATAACCCTGGCTGTAAGACATGAGTGATTCTAAATTACTCTCTGGAGAACAACTCAATCAATTTTCTTCATATTTTCAGGATAGCTTTAATTCTCTTTAAAAGTTCATCTAAAAAAAATAATTAAGACAAAAGGAATCCCCAGAGGTAAGGGAAAAAAAAAAAGGCTTGTAATGGAACATTTATTGAAGCTTTAATTAAGAGGAGACATTTGATCTCTCTATAACCACTGACTTGAATTAAATGTATCACATAAGATAACCAAAATATAATGGTACTACTGAAAGCAATAGAATGGAACAACCTATCATTTTTTGGTTGTTCTCAATTCTTCCAGATCTCCTTGTGTAAATATAATTAAAAATGCATATTTCTACTGCTTGGAGGTAACCTCTTCCAATGAGCTTGATCACGAGAACAATAGAAATGGCAATCGTTAATATACTTTTTATATCAAGAATCTCCTATGGGTTCAACATTTGTATATGCACAGTAACAAGATCTCTGAAGCTTTTAACAATTAACCTTTTTTCAAGGATGATGAGACCACTTTCCATTACATCAGCGTAACTGTGAAGGCAATCTGTTGAAGTTAGGATTTCACTAACATAAACAAAAAGAAGGATCATCAGGGAGATGAAAGGAAAAAAAAGGGTTAGCGAAACACTGTTAAAAAAACAAACAAACAAAATTTCTGAAGCAGTATACAAATGAAATGAAATAATAATAAAAAAGACAAAACATAGAGAATGTCTTTTTTTTTTTTTAATTTTCACAATCTATTTTAAGACCATGAATTTTAAGGCACTCTTGTATTCAGGGAATATAATATGTACAAGGGTAAGCACATTTTCAAATTCTTATTCTGGCTTTTTGTTTTGCAACAAGTTCAGTACTAGGGTTTTGGTAGATTTTTTCTGGACACGTTGAGAAGCAATGCCCTGGTGGATGGCGAAGGAAAAAGAAGCAATGTTGAAAGCTGTTTCATCAGCAGGTTACTTCACTGTAAATGAAAAGGCCTGGATGCAAGCACATATGGCACATCAGGTATGGGACAGAGAGGGTCTTATTAAAATGTTCTGAGCTCAGAGCATGTTTCTCAAAGACTGAGGCAAAATCCAGAAAGCTAAATGCACGAAGTTTAAAAATGTATATTCAAAATATTATTTAATTTATAAAGCCCTTATTATATATATTACATGGAAAACAAATATTAGGGAATAGATTTCTTTTTCTTTGTGCTACTCTTTAACATACTACAAAAAAAAAAAAAAGAAGAAAAGCAGATTACATTGTTACATCCAACGTAATAGAGGGTTCTAATTTTGCTGTATAATTGGTTTTATTTTTATAAAGTTTGTTAAAAGTTGTTTTTCGGAGATAGAAATCTATTTGTATCCAACTGGTTGTTTCAGAAGGCTGACCATTTCGTTTCTATAGCATAAAACTAACACTCATGGAATCACAGAATGGTTGAGTTTGGAAGGGACCTCTTGAGGTCATCTGGTCCAACGCCCCTGCTCAGGGACACCTAGAGCAGGTTGCCCAGGACCATGTCCAGGCAGCTTTTGAAGATCTCCAAGGAAAGAGACTCCACAACCTCTCTGGACAACCTGTGACAGTGCTCCGTCATCCACACAATAAAGAAGTCTTTCCTGATGTTCAGAGGGAACCTCCTGCATGCCAGGTTGTTCCCACTGCTTCTTGTCCTGGCACTGGGCACCAATGAAAAGAGCCTGGCTCTCTTTTTTTGCAACCTCCCATCAGGTATTTATAGACACTGATAAAATTCCTCCTGAGCCTCCTCCTCTTCTCCAGGCTGAAGAGTCCTTACTCTCTCAGCCTCTCCTCAAAGGAGAGGTGCTTGAATCCCTTGACTCTTTCCAGTATGTCCCGGTTCCTCTTGTCCTGAGGGTCCCAGAAGTGGCTCTAAGTGCAACCTCACCACTGCTCTTGACCTGATGGCAATACTTTGCCTAATGCAGCCAAGAATACCACTAACCTTTTCGGTGGAAAGGTCACATTGCTGACTCGTGTTCAACTTAGTGTCTGCCAGGACTTCTAGGTCCTTTTCTGCAAAGCTGCTTTCCAGCTGGGTAGTCCCCAACATGTGCTGGTGCCTGGGGTTGTTCATCCCTAGATGCAGAACTTTGCATTTCTCCTGGTTGAAATTCATGAGGTTCTTGTCAGCCCACTTCTCCAACTTGTCAGCGCCCATCTGGATGGCATCATGGTGAACCAGACACTCCCCCCAGTTCTGTGTCATCTGCTAATTTACTGAGGGTGCACTCTATCCTATTGTGTAGATAATGAAGATGTTGAACAGAACTGGACCCAGGTGTACACTGTTAGTTATTGGCCTCCAACTAGACCTTGCACCACCAAACACTATCTCGATCCAGCTGTTCAGCCAGTTTTCAATCCACCACACTGTCTACTCATCAAGCCCAAACTTCAACAGCTTCTCTATGAGGAACTTATGGGGGATAATGTAAAAAGCCTTACTGAAGTCCAGGAAGACAACATCCACTGCTCTCCACTTCTACTCTACTCTACTCTACTCTACTCTACTCTACTCTACTCTACTAAAATAAAATTAAAATAAAATAAAATAATAAAATAAAATAAAATAAAATAAAATAAAATAAAATAAAATAAAATAAAATAAAGGACAATCTTTTATCAGCTTGCTCCTAGCTGAGGTTCTGGATTATATTCCCTAATAACAAGGAAAGATAAAGGACTTCATGGACTTCATAAAAATCATAGAATGATTTGGGTTGGAAGATTATCTAATTCCAACCCCCCTGCCATGGGCACAGACACCTCCCACTAGACCAGGTTACCCAAAGCCCCATCCTACCTTGCCTTGAACATTTCCACCCTCTGAGTAAAAAGCTTCTTCCTAATATCTAATTGAAATCTACCCTTTTTTAGTTTAAAGCCATTACTCCTTCTCCTGTCACTACACTCCCTGACAAAGAGTCCCTCCCCAGCTTTCCTGATGGCCCCCTATAGGTACTGGAAGGCCGCTGTAAGGTCTCCCCGGAGCCTTATCTTGTCTAGGCTGAACAACCCCAACTCCCTCAGCCTATCTTCATAGGAGAGGTGCTCCAGACCTTTGATCATCTTCATGGCCCTCCTCTGCACTCGTTCTAGTACTTCTGTATCCTTCTTGTACTGGGTGCCCCACAGCTGAATGCAGTACTCCAGGTGGGGTCTCACAAGAGCAGAGTAGAGGGGAAGAATCACCTCCTTCAACCTGCTGTCCATGCTTCTTTTGATGTGACCTTGTAGACCTTTCTGATTACGTACATCCCATCAAAACTTAAATCTAAACGTTACGTCCTCTTCACAGATTCCTGACATCATAGCAACTATGAAAGTACTGTCTGTGACAGCCAAAACCTCAAAGAAAAGCACAGCAGTCCACATGTGACTGCACAGTCCATTTCCCAGGTGAAAAGTAGGTGACAGTTCTTTCAGAAGAGCTTTCTCATCGTAACCAAAGTTATCCCAGAAGCTGCTTATTAGAGCCCACAACAGAACTAAGACTTATGCAGAAGTCAGAAGTCTGTGCAACTCCCATGTTAATGTCTGAAGGATTTTCAACTGAACTTGTGCCATGCTAAACTCCTAAAATCACACAATCTCCGGAGTCAGAAGGGACCCACAACGATCACTGAGTTCAACTCAAATACATTGTGACAAGTGGGCAAAGAAATTCATAGTGTAATTACACCAGTTAAGCAATTCCTATAATTGCTACAGTTGTTTATTCATTCCACTGCCAGCTTAGAAATATTAGCAGTTTAAACAGAGTGAAGTGTAAATGAAAGTCAGATCAATTACTGATAAAATTTGTTAAAAATGACACAGGAGTAAGTACAGCCAGACATGTTAGCTACTATGCATTAATTATCTTCATAGGTTTTGGTAGCACTTAATCTTTTTGACATTATTTAAATTAGAGAGCAAAGTGTTGCATTATTGGACCTGCAGGAGGTAGGATATCTCTAAACAGGGGGAAGCCCATGGGCTTGAATAGTAACTTAGTGGGCTATGTCTTATCTAAAATACTTTTAATGCCACATGTTGCTAATACTGAACTTCAGACACTACATTTACTCAGTAGACTCCTACATTAGAATTACATGGGCTGAATTCTTTGCTGCAATAGCTCCACTCAAGCTTATAAAAAAAATAAGGGGCCTAGGGGGGATATAGGCAGTAAGTCAGCAGAATGTTCAAGTCATCAGACTGCATTTAATATTAGGGTAGAAATCCATCAACTGAACTGTGAGGGCAGAACATTTTCTCTCTCTAAGGTATACAGCAGTCAAGTGCAACCGCTGGCAAGGACATTGCAATAGGAACTATTCAGAGGTTATTCACTGATACCTCTGAAAGGACATTAAAAACTTTAGTCAGCAAAACACAATCACCAATTCAAAGCTGTGCTCACTCTCAAAATAAGAGCAACAGGACATTGTATCACCTTTCACAAGTTCTGAATCACCCTCTCAGTATACATCGGGGCATGGTTTCAACTTGGATTTTTAATTACGTTTGTCTTAAGAGTGACAGTTTTGAGTGGAGGTAAGAGATCTCTTCTCAGACTGCCACTGGAGGAAAAACTAACTAATTTTCATTCATAAGTGCTAAGCATGGTCAAACCTTTGTTGACTTCTCAAGTGGGCTAAGTGAGCCTCTGCTTTCAGCTGGCACTCACCACCTTGAAGAACTGTGTCCTCTACTGGAACAGTTGGCAGTTTTCCTTCGTTTACACCAGGTCCATGAAAGAAGCAGATGCATAAGGAGATATGTGGATTTTACTTTGGAGAAGTTTCCCTTGTGGAATGCTTGGAAGGAAAGGCTCAAATTCTTTTCCAGTTCACAGCATATCACTTTAGTATTCCTATAAGACAGTGGCACAGATGCTGTTTCTAGAAAATACATATTCTCCCAGGCAAGAATTCAGTAGAATGGTGGGGATGATTCTTTCTTCTGTTGGCTGGATCCAGGAAGCAAAGCATTTAATGTGGATTCTACTGATGTTTTTTGGAACAACTGGTACTAAAAAATAACACAAAAATTGATGAAAGTATGTCAGGTTTCTTGTGACACAAAAAATTCCTTTGAGGCAAAGCACAACAGATAATTCTCAGAGGGCTTTTTGCACTAGCAGAATCTGAAACCTCAGCTTCAGAAAATTATTTTTCAAGATAAAAATAGAAAAACAAACCACCACAAAAACTCTTCAAATTTTAACAACGTAATATAGACAAGGCTCAAAATACAACCTTTTTTCACACAGATGTGTTTTTTTTTTCCCACTTAAACACAAAGAGCGATATGTGTCAAATGCAGCAGCATGATACAATGCATTAATTTTTCAGACATATCCTGATGTGTTTATGGGGATGTACATATATGCATGATACTGTGATATAATCTGAATGAGACTATTTTATTACTGTCTTCTCTAATTTCTTCCTAAGACTTTATCATTACTCTCCTGAGACACACCTCTTCCTTTTCATGACCCTTGAAATTGAATGTTTTACACATATATTCTGTATGTAATAACTGCATATATACATGGGTATTTTAGAATTATATTTCCTTTCCTGTTGATCTAGCTTACTATCCCAATAGCTTCACTATAGTTATAGAGCAATCAGAATGAAAACAAAACAAACAAACAAAGACAAACCAAGCAAATAAAAAACAAGCAAATAAAAAACAAACAAAAACAAGAACTACAGGCTATTTTCATGTCCATAGTGGAGTTCTAGAGCTTACTTCAGTGTTGGTGGCAAAAAGACCTTACAATTTAAAAGGGAAGTACCAGTTCAGGGATTCAGGTATGGTAATAGTGTTGGTGACAAAAGTTTAGATATAACATGCTGAACAAAGACTCACACTTGTGCCAGAGGTTATCCAGGAAATTTGCAAATAAAGTCCATTTAATTCTAATACTATACGGGTAGTTTAACAAAGCTTTCTAAGCTAACTCAGAATAGCCTAGCTTGAGAAATCTATAAGGTGAGGAAATGCAGTAAAATCAGGTTACTCTCAGCTTAAACAATTATAAGATTCCTGACATAGGGAGTAAAAGAAGGTTATGACATCAGGTCTGGATCTGATCCCTTTCTTTGTTTTAACTCATATATAACTCACCACTCATAACTCATACTGATTTTTGAGATATTTTTGAGAGACTAAATGAATTGAAGACAGTCTAATTTCACTTTAATTCAAGAGTTAACTAGTTAAACAAGTGGTCAATGCAATGGAAATTTATCAAAATGTTTTCTGAGGGGGAGAAGCTTGCTTTGTAACTGCCTCATATAAATATGAGATAGGCATCAGCATCTCTATTGATCTCCTCTCTTCTCTCCATTTCATGTCTGTCCTTACATTAAAAAAGCCCTCTCTGATTTGGGAAAAGAGCAAAAGAACTAAATAAATGGATACAAAAACAAACAAGCAAGCATATATATATATGTATATATATGTGTGTGTGTATATGTGTATATATATGTGTGTGTGTGTGTACATATATATATATATGCATATATATATAAAACCTGGATGGGAAAGTAAATCATAAGCATCTAAACTGATGAGGAAAAAGGGTGGGGGGGTGGGGGGACAGAGAACGACAAGATAGAAAGAGCTCCTAGAAAGTGAGTGAGTTAACGACAAAGGAATAATGACTTTGCCTGGAGGATCAAGATTACCAAAACTACATGTGCTTGGAGTTCCTCTACTGAATTCTTTCTTCCTGATCCAATGGATGGTTAATTGGGAGTGTGCCTCGAAGATGTTGATAAAGAGGCTTCCATGGTTTTTGTGGATTCATAGGGGTGTGCAAAGGAAAAAGGCTGTGATGCAGTCTGACCTCTGAACAAGATTCTTGAGGAGACAGAATAGGAGCTGCAACCTATACAAACATGCATAGATATGAGTCACACGCTCTTCTTTTTATGGCTACATGTAATGCTAACCCAGAATACAAGACCAACTAGATCGCAGGGCAATTCCGTCATCTTTGGTTGTAGGTAACAAGGATAGATGCCTGAAATGTAAATAAGTAGTTTTCCCTGCATTGTAAGCTAGGTAGAGACATAACAGTTGTGAAATCTTAAAGGAAGAAAGACTATTTTTCCATAACCAGAATGTCAAAATCCCAGAAACATCAAGAAACAATGTTCGATTGTATAATTAAAAGCTAGAAGATTCTGGTTTCATATTTTTTCTCTGTATATAATGGAAGAAATTAATAGCCTTAACTTTCAGATAATCCTCAGAATTACTAGTAATTTTCTTTACAATTTTATAGATTCTTTCCTTTCTGAGAAGCTATACAGCAAGAAAAACATTTTGTGTGTCCTAAAAAAAATTACTTCTTTACTATAGAAAGAGAATAACAAAAAAGTTTTTTTATTCTACTTTAACCTTACTTTTTTTTTTTCAGGTTGCTATTGGACTTAAAAAGCTCTTTTGCCCTCCTCTTTTACAGACTTGCAATTCTAGTAGAAAGCTAAAAGTAAACTCAGCTGCAAAACTTGAATGCTATTTCATGTATTTGAGATGACCAAGACTGACTGATTTTTAAAAAAAAACTTCCTGACTTAAAGATCTAAAATAAACTTTAGAAAGAATTCTGTATCTCTCAAGCTCAGTTCAGTTTGAATCTCAGTCAACCATTTTCTTTTGATAATCTTTGTAAGTTGCAGGCACAGCCTCAAGCGAAGACGATTTGGAAAAAATGCTGTAAGGATACCGTTTTCATGCCTGCTAGCAAGGAAGAAATTTAAAGTTGTGTGCTTGCCATGCAAGAAATATAACCATTCTTACGAAAATAAAAATATAAATACACAATGTTTTAATAAATTATATAGTACTAGATATAGTTTCAAGATAATGACAGCTAAATAATATCGTCACTATATTCCTTAGAATCACAGAATCATTAAAGTTGGAAAAGACCTCCAAGATCATCCCTACCACCAATATCACCGACTAAACCATGTCGCTAAGCATCACATCCAACCTTTCCTTAAACACCCCCAAGGATGGTGACTCCACCACCTCCCTGGGCAACCCGTTCCATGCTGCATAGTAAAATAAATGCTATTTCGTATTCTTAAATGTGTAACGTGAATTTGTACAGATGTTAGGGTTCTTTTCCCACCATAGAAAAAAATGCAGTGTTTTTTCTATTCAAACTCTGGCCCAGTCCAACCTTGTTTAATGTATAAGATCTTAGCAGTTAGAGTTAGTTGCTTGTCTCAGAGGAGAATGAGCAAATATTTGAAAACAACATTCATATATTAATATAATGTTATGAATGAACACCTTGAAATGATAATAATATGGAAATGTTAAGGATTTTAAGTCCCAAGGGGAACTTTAACATAAATGTATTACATGTGCATAGCATTGTATTTTCCTGAATACATTTATATATTTGTTATATTTGCTTTTTTGTTGTTGTTGTTGTTGTTTTCTTTTTTTGGGGGGGGGGTAAGAAACTCCTCTACACAGATAAAGACTAATATTTCAGATTGTGCATACAAATCATAAAACATAACATTTTAAAAGCCTGATTCATGTTTCACTGATGTTTTGTAAGACTTATACAGTCAACTAAAAAAATAGCGCTAGTACTGACAGCTCTTCAAAAATTCTCAAAGAAATCTGTTCACCAATGGAGTCTGTATGTTTTCCTTAGCAGAAATCTCAAGGGATGCCAAAAAAAAAATGCCTTGAGCTTTATAAAAAAATATATGCACCTTTGTATTTCTGGCACTGGGGACCCCACAGCTGCGAAATCTCACCGACGTTCCAAGAAATGCAAACCTAGGATTTTATAAAGTTGGTTTTAGGGTTAACAAATAGAGCAAGGAAAAATGTATCTAATATTAAAAAGTGAGCATCTAATTTGGCTGTAATATAAAGCTGCAGGCCAAAGAAGAAAGGGAAAAGTGTAAATGCATGTCAATAAACATTTAAAAATGTCTCAAAGTTGATCCTAGAGGGAGGAAAAAGAAACCATTAACATGAGCATCATATCTCCTGGCGAAGGACTCAGATTCTGACAATTCACTACAAACACTGGTGCCCACTGCCAGCACCACTGTGAAGCCACTGACCTTACGACCTTAGGACCCAGAGGAGCAGAGGGAGGGTCAACATAACTGCAAGAACTGAGGTAGGAATGAAGTGTGTGTACAACTAAATTGTCACATTATTATTCTTTCTTTTCATATAACAAACAAAATTGGATTAATAATGATTTGACAAGATATCAGTTATATTAACAATAAATTATTGTGTTTCCTTATATAGAGAGTGTGCTTTCTCTGCCCATAAACAGTATTTTGAAAGTAATATGCAAAATAGATTGTATTCAACTGACCATATAGGACTAATTACCTGTAAAATATTTTTAATGAAAACTTGTATGAAAACATGAAAAATGGAGCAACAAAGAATTTAATTGAAAGAAGTAATTCCTGCTTTTGAATGGGTTTAACTCATGTTTGCTATCTGAACTAAAGTGAGGAAAATTGTTACTAGACTGAATTATGACTGCACATCTATGGTGTCTCCCATTTTGTTGTTGTTTTGCAGCATGTTTGAACTTGAACAAGAGAGAAATATTCAGGAAGAGATGCTTATTCATTGTCAACATTCAGTATGACAGCATTTACCTAGCTAGGGAGGCATATCCCTTGGCCCTGCCTACGCAGATATAAGGTTGTGCCCCATAGCTCTGTCAGGTCTAACTTTCATCCATCTCTGAGAAGGGAAGACTACAAACATAGGTTCCTTTTCTTGGGCAGACTCCTATAGAAAGCATAGAAAGAGTCAGCATCCCAACACTTTTAAAGGATTACATTTGCCCTTGAGGTAACCCTGAGGTATTTCAGGGAAGGTATAAAGAAGCAGAATTTACCTTTTCAGTGTGCTTGAGCAAACACATTGATTGGTATGCTGTCATGTTCTCAAATTCACAACAACTGCACTTCAGCAAATATATTGGGAACCCCAATTGCTGTCTTCTGCACTCAGCAAAATCTTTCTCAAGGCAAAACCAATAGGCAAGTAAGGACATAAATTAATTTTTGGAGATCAAAGACTTGCATGGAAGATGTCCCCAAGCTTTAATTTTCCATTTTCTTTCTGATAGACAGCAGGCCATGTATTTTTTTAAGGGATAGGCCAGACAGCTTCGGAAATAATCACAAATATGTATAGGAATTTTCAATTCAAACATTTCAAAATACATTCTATTTTTAGTCAAATAAAACATTCAGATAATATTTTGCATGATTTGTACATGTGGACAAATTTAGGCTTGGACCGCATAGCTTTTTTAGTAACAGAAAACCTGGTGACATAACTATGAACAAAGTACAGTAGTAGCACTTCACTCTTATAACTTGTTCATGAAATTTTAGAGCCTCTGTTATAAGTGTTATTCAGAAATGCAGACAATTTTAAACACTGAGAATTCATATTATCAAAAGATGGTTCATCACTGCTATTTTCTACTTTTTCCATTCCTACTGCTGTAGTCTGAAGAGAATCAATTGTATCTGTATTTTAAAAAGCAAGTTTCATAGTTGCCACTAGCACTGGAACAGTTTGGCAGATGAAAACTAAATGTTATGCATGTTGAAATCCTGATTCCCAGGAAAGTGCTTGACATCTGCCTACTGATGGGAAGCACTGAATACACTTGCTATTTTGCTTTTCTTTGCTTGAACCTCTCTGCTTCACCTTTCAAACTGTCTTTATCTCAAACCACGTAGCTGTGTATTTTTTTTTTCAGTTTTGTCCTTCCAATTCTCTCCCCCATTCCAGAGTGATTGAGTGGCTGCGTGGTGCTGAGTGTCCTGCCAGGGTTAACCTCACAAGATGTTAACTATATATTGTTAAAAAGGCATTGTGTATAATTGTATATATAACAATTACATATGTGCAACTTAAAATTCCAGTGCCAACACAGCAGTGCCCATGCCCCACGTGGACACACACAACACTTGCACAAGCCTGAGCAGCACTGACAGCCCCATCCTGTTCCTCCTCTCCAGCTAATCACATCTGATCACTAATCACATCTGTTAGTGCAACACCTGCACTCCCATCACATGGTCTCCCCTGTATCTGGTCTTTGACACCAAGCCCATGCGGTAGCTGACCCCTAGACCCCTGTCTCCCTCAGCTGCTGTTCCTGGACCTACAAGCCCCTGCAGTTTGTCGTTCCCACCCTGTTGCTGGCACTTAAACCACTGATTGTGTCCATATGCCAGTACAGCTTGAAGTTCACCGGCACTCACACATCCACACTCAGAAATGAGAGCATACCCCTGCTGAGTATGTTTGGAAGTAAGATTTGATAACAACATAGTATGGACTCTGAAGTGATCAAGCACGGAGCATGGATAAAGCATGAACAGTCATTCTGACCAAACTCCTGTTTATGCTCCAACAGACTCTTTTACCCCCCTTTTCTCTTTATTTTCTTATACTTGTTCCTCGCTGATCCATCTTTTTCTCTCCCTTTGATCCTTTTCCTAAACAGTCTACAAGTGTCACACATTCTCACCATCCCTTCATAAAACAACCCGTAATACACTTCACAAAGTCTCAAAATGCTCTTCTTCGTGCATTCTTGAAGCTGTGACTGCCTTTTACAGTGGGAACGTCCCTCTTGATCCCCTCCATAGTGGGTTTCCTTTAGGAACAATGGCCGGACTGTCCTCATTAGACAGTCCTAGGGAGCAATTGACTCAGTGTGGGTCTGTTCTTACTATGATTAGGTTCCTCCTGATTTGCTCCTCATATGCCCTGAAGGTATTTCTGTTCAGATGATTAGCACTAACCTCCTCACCACAGCTAATAGCATAGGTGGAGCTGTCGCTGTTAGAGCAGGTCCAGAGGAGGGCCACAAAAATGATCCCAGGGCTGGAGCACCTCTCCTACACAGAAAGGCTGAGAGAGCTGGGGCTGTTCATCCTACAGAAGAGAAAGCTCCACTGTGACCTCATTGCAACCTTTCAGTACTTGAAGAGAACTTATAAAAGAGATGGGGAGCAACTCTTTGCTCAGTCAGATAATGACAGGACGAGGGGGAATGGTTTTAAACTAAAAGACGGGAGATTTACATTAGAGGTTAGGAGGAAATTCTTCACTCAGAGGGTGGTGAGGCACTGGAACAGGTTGCCCAGAGAGGTTGTGGTTGCCCCATCTCTGGAGGTGTTCAAGACCAGTTTAGATGAGGCCCTGAGCAACCTGATCTAGTGGATGGCATTCCTGCCTATGGCAGGTGGAGCTAGGTGATCCTGTGGTCCCTTCCAACGCAAGCCATTATATGATTCTATGATTAGGTATGCAAGACTATAACAAACTCCACACAAACTCCCCAGTTCATGCAAGCCCTCTTTTTTTTTTTTTTTTTGGTTCTGTTTTTTTCAGAGTTAGGTATGCAGAATTGGTTACTCTGATATCTTGTGTTATACTGCTGCGTATGCCTGGTACCACAAAACCTAATTTGCTGGTGTTTGCTCTAGTATCAGCCACTGGAAGCTTCATTGTGATTTGAGACAATATTACTGCTGTACAAAAGACAAGATGCAAAATGGGAATACAGGTTAGAGAAGGAGAAGTGTTTACACATGACATTCTAAGCTCATTACGTATATTTCTGTGTTTTCAGCCTGCAGTAGCTTCTGACCATCAAGTTAGTATTTTATAATGAGCTGATCTGCATTTTTACTGACTTCTGAAACAGAACATGCAAGGATCAATTGAAAGCTAAAGCTGAGAGTTGCCTCCTGATAGGTTAGCATCATGGGGCTAAGAAGATGGCATATATCATTAGTGACAGACTCAGTTACAGATTTTTATCATTGGCAGAATGATGTAACCCTAATTACAAAAGAACATTGTTTAACTGATCCATTTTCTCCCAGCAGTCCTGTTTTTTTTTTTTTTTTCCTTTACAACATGAAGGCCAAATTGCAGTTCAGCTTCAATCAAGTGAAAACATTATATTACTGCAGGAATAAGAAATAGTCTCTGCACATTTTAATTACCATCATTTAAATATGAGAAAGCCATTATACGATTAAAGTTATAAATGCTTCCAACGGACATTTAAATAATAGTTAAATTACTGAAGGGAAACCATGAAAGGATTTTTATTTTTATTTTTAATGTAATGACCCCCAACCATTTCTTAGTTCCCAAATCATTTTTAGGTTTGCAAGAGCTCACTCAGCTTAGCATACATGCCGTACCATTACTACCTCAAACACACATGAACAAGAGAGATTTTTATTCTCAATTATAGTGAAAGACTTAAAGCAACAAGTGTAATAATTAAGTCAGGCAAGCTAATGTATAGTACATAGGTAATAATGATAACCCTCACAGTTTCTTGCTGAAGGCTGAATACACTGAATAGAATTTAAACAAAATGCCTATAGCTTCTAAATGACTTTAAATAGGCAATCATTTCAGAAAGGGGGAGCTAATAGCTCCTTTCCTCACCACACAGAATACTGTGGAAGAATGAAACAAACATGTTTATCTACAAAAAGCAACTGTAAAAAAAAATAAAAATACCCAAATTGCATCCTCTGTAATTGACCAGGAGCCAAACTGAGAACAAGTCATTCTGAAGGTCTAATGGAGTATTGGCAAGAATTAAGTGGTTTCTGCTGTGGCTTATTTCTCACCTCTTATGTTTCAAGTAACACAATCTATTGGCTTAAAGACTGAATCTCTTTAGCAATATAATTTTTTTGCACCAACAGCCACCCTATTACCTCTCCCCAGAACAATAAAAACACTAGAGACTTCCCTTGGTAGAAAGAAACTCATTTCCTCCCCTCTACAGATCATGCCAAATCAAGCATTAAGCAAAATATACAATAATATATTGAAGATCTGGGTTCAGTTCTGTACTTTTCTATGCATTTCTATAGAGACCAAACTTCTTGACATCTGTAGTGCCCATATGCAGTGCTTTTACCCAGCTGAGCAGCTGAACTCGACTACAACCTCTCCCTCACTCCCCCTCCTCAAAGGAAAAGGGGGAGAAAATACGATGAAAAGAAAAAAGACAGGGCTCACAGGTTGAGATAAGGACCCAGAAATTAATCCACAATTATCAACACTGGGAAAACAGACTCAGCAAGGGAGATTAATATCATTTATTACCTATTACTAACAGGCTTGAACAGTGAGAAACTGAAAGCAAATGAGAAACACCTTCCCCACTCTCCTACCTCCTCCCCTTGAGCGGCACAGGGGAATTGGGGAATGGGGACTGCAGTCAGTCCCTAACACTTCGTCTCCGCCACTCCTTCACGGTCATTCTCTGCCCCTGCTCCACGTGGGGTCCCTCCCACAGGATGCCGTCCTTCCCAAACTGATCCTGCATGGGCCTCCCACAGGCTGCAGCTCTTCAAGAACTGCTCCCATATGGCTCCGTACCACAGGATCCATCCATCAGGAGCAAACTGCTCGAGCACAGGTCCCCCACAGGCGGCAGCTCTCCCCGGATTCCCTGCACCCACATGGGCTCCTCTCCACGGGCTGCAGCTCCGGCCCAGGGCCTGCTCCTGCGGGGGCTCTCCATGGGCCACAGCCTCCTCCAGGCCACATCCACCTGCTCCACCGGGGGCTCCTCCACGGGCTGCAGCATGGAGATCTGCTCCATGTGGGACCCATGGGCTGCAGGGGGACAGCCTGCTCCACCAGCGGCCTCTCCACAGGCTGCAGGGGAATATCTTCTCTGTGCCTGGAGCACCTTCTGCCTTCCTTCTGCACTGACCTTGGGGTCTACAGGCCTGGTTCTCACTTCTCTCTCCCAGCTGCTATGGTGCAGCAGTTTTGTTGTTGTTGTTGTTATTTGTTTGTTTTCCCCTTCCTTCAATCTGCTCTCCCAGAGGCCCAACCAGCGTTGCTCCCTGGATCAGCTCTGGCCAGCAGTGGGTCCCTTCTGGAGCTGGCTGGAGCTGGCTCTGATCTGACATGGGGCAGCTGCTGGGCTATGCTCACAGAAGCCACCCCTGCAACCCTCAGCTACCAATACCTTGCCACATAAAATGAATAGACCACATTTTTATTAAATTATCTTAATCCTATATGGGATATCAAGATGTTAGTGTGTTACAAATAGAGTTTTGTTTGTTTTTCTCTGTTTGAAGATTTTTTTTCCTTGCATCTAACATTCACTTTGTTCTACTGCAGTTCATGTGGATATCCATATTTTAGCTCTCATTCTGCCCAAAAAATATTGTATACATTTTTAAGTTTTGTGATAAAAACCTCATCTCCAGACACACTTGAAAGAGCTAAGAGTGATGATGGAAGGTTGGGGAACCTGAGTAATATGCCCAGAGAAACAGAGTCCTGACCTCAGCACCTCCTGGGGCTTGATCAGCCTATGGGCTGGGTTGAGACCCAGCACCATTGGTCAGTAAGAGTAGGTCTCTAGACCACCTTGCAGAGTGACAGGTTACTGTCTAAGGGTGCAAGACTCATAGGATGCCATGGCAGAGCATTTTCAAATTTCACAAGACTTAGTGTGGGACGTTTAGGGGAAGAACCAAAAACAGAAAAAGGAAAGCATCAAAGTGGTTCGGTGAGGAACAAATGTGGGAAAACAGGATAAAGCACCAACAGGACTTGGTTGCCTGGGAACAGATTGCTGGTCGATACACTTGTCTAGCTATGTATGCCCTGCACCTGGTCAGCTCAATCTGTCCAGTCTTCTCATTAAACTCCATGTCTAACTATTTTCGTGTCTGGGGGCTCTCTGTTGAGTGGGCATGGGTGTTTATGGGGGGCCTGAGTGCCAGCAACCAGAGTTAAAGACGTCTTCTTGTCTGTGGTGTCAGCAACTGGAACAATTAAGTGCAAGGATGTCAGTGTTTGACTGCAAGCAAATAACAAGGTGGGCTGTCTGGTGAGTGGGATAGGTAGCCTAGGATATGTGTACATGTATCCCAAAATGAGCTACGTGGAGAAGATGGCTACAGGACTAGGGAAGGCCTGGACAACTGGACGCTGGGGGTTGGGAAACTTGTGTGTGTGTGCATGCACACATAATGAGGTTGCAGCCTCAAGGCTCACATGCTTAGATGGCAGCTGGGGAGAATGGAGATCCAGGGAGAGACTGAAGGTCAAGGATCAGCTACTGGACAGACTGAATGTCTAAGCTCAGCTGCCAGAGGAATCCACATTTTAGGTGTGTATATATTTCCCATTGATGGACCTTCATTCTGATTAGACAGAGAGGGAAACTTCATTCTCTACCATAAATAATAATAATATTTCTCTACCAGTAATTATAATATTTTTAATGTACCGAGTGATTATATCTACTCTAACATCATACAGTTTCCTCCATTAGCATTATTGAAAACAAAACAAATAAATAAGCAATACCACCAATCAACCACCAAAACAACTAAACAAACAAAAGAAAACACCTAAACTCCCAAGACGTCAATACATGTTTAAAATCAAGTAAAAACTTCATACCAAACAGCTCAAAAACCCAAGTTGAGCCATAAAAACTTTGTTGTGTTCTTGAATGCTTTTACAAAACAGCTACTGAAAGGGAAAGAACAAATGAAAACCAGAATTTTTGGCAGATTCTATCCCATTGCATGCAAAGCCAAGGATGTTTATTCCTGTATTTTGTGATAGTCTAACCCAATAGAATAGGGGCATTGGTTCAGGTATTTGAGTGGTTCTACTAGGACATATACCTGACTAAAAGTTTTGCTAGACTGAACACTGAAAAGCATGGATGGAAAATACATCTCCTCTATCTCTCTCTCTCTCTCTCTCTCTCTCCCTCTCTCACTCTCTCTCTCTCTCTCTCTCTCTCTTCCCCCCCCTCCCCCTTTTATTAATTACATTAAATGAGAGAAATAAGTTGATGATGGTCTGTCAGCATTATCATTGTATGTTTCCCATTTTGGGTTTAAGAGATGTCTTTAACATCACTTTAACAACTTTGGTGTGTAAATAGATATATATTTTTTAACATAATGTATAGTCATGATTAAGTAGTAAAATTGTTCTGAACATTTTCTCTTTTTTTTTTTTTGTTAGAAGCGTGACTGACTTAGGATATGAATGTACAGAATCATGCTTATCAAAGAGTGGTACTGGGTGGAACTAACTGCAAATTACAGAGGTGACATTTCTGTATTTCAGCAACCTGCTAAGCACATTTACTCATGCACTGACTTTGAAAGTGCTTCCTATTCTTAGTGTTCAATTATGATGTTATTGGCTATTTTCGTTTGAAAATCCCCTGTATAAGTGTACAGTTAGACCAAAACATGTCAAAATTATGGCACTGCTTTCTTGCCTAAGCAAATTGAAGTAGTGGAAATCAAATCTGCACAAAGTGTAATCTTTATAGGGATTTAAATGCATGTTTAAAAGGCAACACCCCCCCACCCCCACCCAACACTCCCCACCACCAATTTAGTTTACTAGAAGCTGTAACAGCTTAAAATAACTATGGCTCTTCTGAACCTGAAGATCTGATTCCGGAGGACCGAATCTGGTATATATATATAATTCTGGTATATTTTTAGAATACCTACTGAAAAGCACCTGATAGTTTAGAATGAAGACTCATAAAGTAAAACTTAATAGTTACTAAGCAGTTCAATGCATGACAAATTCAAAAAACACATAACTTGTTAGACTTGATCTACAGTTAATAAATAATAATATTTTTTTTTAATTGGCATGAAATATGAACACAATTGCTTCTTAGATTTTCCTGTTGACTGAGGAGTAGAGGTCAATACATTAACATGAGATTACAGTTCTGGTTTGTTGTTGTTGCTGCTGTTTTTTTTTCCCTTACCTTCACTGAGAGCTTGACATCTTAGGAGTCAATTCATCTAGATTCACAGTTTTTAGCATCTGAAAGGGAACATTTGGAAAAAAATAATCACCACTGTGTTTGTTTTATTTATGAGATAAAAAACATTATCAGCATATACTTTTTGCATAGTTTCTGTCCAAGTGTTTTGTGAAGGGTGTGAGAGTACTTGCATTTCCAAATCTGATCTGAATACAATTTAAAAATAGTAACTAATATCTGTTTTAATGTGAACAAATATAAACAGATGATTTTTTTTCAGTGGTTTGGCAGCAGGTGTGTCATGCAAAAAGATGAGAAGCCATATGACTATTTAGCATTCAAATTGTATACAACTTAGAGTTAATAGAATTGAGTCTGCATGAACAGCATCACTGAAATTAGTCAAGAAATCAACTTTATTTCTGTATAAAAGAAATATGCATTTCTCTTTTGCAGACTGGCAAACATTTGCAGAATTAAATTATACTTGGTCTTAATCATATGCTTTTTGTAGTTATTTTTAGTTGAAAGTATGCTGATGCCATTTACTACCTGTTCTACTTACAGTCTGGGGGAGGGGGAATGGGTTGGCTAAATCTTCTTTTGCCACATTCTGCAAAGGCTTTGCTGAAAAAAAAAGGTATCTACAACTTACACAGAAAACTAATTAATATTTCAACATTGGTTTCTTCAAGAGAATGAACCGTGTAAAAATTACATTATTCATTGCTCAGTTTTTGAAAGACACGATGTCATTGGGGGTTCACAAAGTATGAAGCAGAGAAAAAAAGAGAATAGAGTAAAGACACAGTGGTACATCACTAATAGCAACATTTGCATGTTTGTACCTTTGACGAGTATTAATTTTTTCCCTGTTTTATGAATTTATGAATTTGTGAATTTTATGAACAAGTTGTTTCACTTTGGTAAACCATATATCACATACTTATGTTAAAGAAGGTAATACCAAATAAAAAAATTTTCTAGGATACAAGCATTTGGATTCATTTATCTGTATAGATAATCGGGTCCTTTGTATGGAGGCATAGCCTGGGTTAAATGATGCTTTAATTTAAACAAGCATCATTAAAAATAAGCAGAGAGATTTGTTTAAATTTACCGGATTGATCTGAGCATACGTAAAATAATCATCTGCAATATATATTCAAATAGTTCGGTTCCATGAGGCTGTCTGGTCTTCTTTTGTAAGTAGCATATAAGTAACTTTTTTTTACTCACCAGCTAGTCTTCAAAATGTGATAGGACTTTTTACAGGAGTTTTGATTATCCTATATCACTAGAAAATGTCCTTACACATAGCTACATATTTAATCCTCTAATAAGTTCATAGAAGATATTGAAGGAATTTTGAGTTCCTTGTTTATTTGATGTTGTTTGTTCTGTTTTATTTTGAACATATTAATTAGTCTAAGTGAAAAAGACAGGGCAAGTAACTGAAAAATAGTGTCTAGCAAACCTTTTTTTTTTTTTTTTTCCTTCAGGCAACAGTTAACAAGCTTTCAGATAGTTTTCTTTTTTTTTTTTTAAGTAATATTTATATTTTTCTTATGTGTCAATTTTTCCTCAGCCTTAATGTTAGTAAATCTTTAGATTAGTCACCTTTTGCTAGTAAGCATTTTTTTTATTATTATTGCTGACAAAAGCTAGTGTCTTCTGTAAAAAAATAACATTTCTCAAGAGTTCCACATTTTTTTGTTTAACCTATAATTTATGGAAAGTAATGATAAATAACAAACATAAATAATTTCATCCTACAAGCCCATTGTAAATGAAATACATAAAGCTTTTGTCATAAATCTTCCTGTGATCAGAATTCAACCTATACCTAGATAAAATTCTGGAATTAGTCATTAAGTTAATGACAGATATTGAATGGCATAAGTGATGACAATAATAGACAAATCTCTCTTTTTGTTGACTATTCATATCATTAATGTGGTAAAGAAGCATTAAATTTATGCTTCTTCAAAGAAAAACATCATCTCTTGTAAAGAAGAATGTAATCATTACCCAATGAAACTCAAGATATTCTTGTAGATACAAAATCCAGTAAGTAGGATGGAATTCCAATCTCCAATTATGAAGGAATCAATTAATAAACTGTTACATACAAACTGATTATTATCTTAGTGCCTTAAACAAAACATAAATATGTCAATTTTTGAATTTGGGTCATAAATGTAACCACCTTGGCCAAAATAGTTGAAAGAGGAGCCTTCCTAGTAACATCAATATTACTTATGGAAGTAATGGATCACCTATGGGAAAGTCTTTATGGAATGGTGGTGTTGGGGTCTTATTCAGCACATTTACAATAGGCTAAGGTGACATTCAAGTATATAAGTACATTGAGTGATTCTTCTCCATTCACTATGATAAGAGCATTCCAAACTGCACGCTGAAAATATTCAGACATATAATCTATTTAGATATGCAGTATAAAATGTAAAGGCATCACTGCATGTGAGTAGCAAAAGGCTTTTGGGAAGTTCTTGTAAAGGTCAAAAAATTGTCTGACCATTTTCCTACTGTATTTTACAGACAGTACAAGGCAGATTTAGAACAAAGCTCTAGTCCTAAAAACTTACAGTTTTCATTAACTTAATATATGAGAATTACATATTTTGTAAGACCATTCACCAGCTTTGTTATGTAGGATAGTTACATTCTCTCCCATGCTATCAACAAATTATTGCAAAGAGAGAAACCTTACTTAACCTCACACAGGAAGTCCATTGCAGACAAAGTAATTGCTTCTCAAATACCAGGATAATCCCCTATATTATAAGGATTTATCTGTTTGGGGTGAGTATTTAGTTAGCTGAAACTCTATTTTATCCTATTTAAATTTACTTGTGCTTTATATGTACTCTTTCAGAGAGTGGAGAGATTGCTTCACACTGTATTCTCAGACACATCGGAAACATGTCTGGATAGGTTCTATGGGCATTTTGCTTAAGAACTTATCCTGGGTTATACAGCTTTAGTAATATGCAACTTTATTCAAGGCTTTCCAAATCCAGATGGATTTAATTTTATGTAAACATGCTAGAAGTGCAACGTTATTCAGAAATCAACAGAAAAGAAAGCAGTGTTAAAGTATAAAAGACTATGGAACTAAACCTGAACTCAGACAAAAAGATGCAATTGTGGTCTAAATCGATACAATTCTGCTCAACCATAGCCTTCAGAACTTTATTCGATAGTGCTTGGGAGGGTATATTACAAGTGTAATTATGAATGAAGTCTCTCTAAGTCATTATTAGTTATATGAGCAATAATCCTTGTACTTATTCTTGGTTTATTAACCATCAAAAGCTTTAAGTGAATCACAGCTTTCTGATCTTGCCCATTGCAAGCAATGCATGTATTTCAGGACATAAGATATTTCCATTTGCAGTCTTTATTTAGTTTATTGGAAATTGGAGGTTGTACTAAACAATCATCTCCCTACCACAGGCAATTACTGAAAGAGATAAAACCATGTTCTTTTCCTCTGGAGCTTTCTTATCTCCTATCAATAGCCTCCATCTGCAAGCAGATGAATACATCTTTTAGTGGAGGTTCCATAAATCAACGAGATCAAATCAAACATTAGTTTTGGGGTAATGCTGTTGATTTCAGTCATCTATATGGGGCAAATGCCTGTCTTGCGGCTTCCACAGTGCCCTGGTTTCAGCTGGGATAGAGTTAGTTTTCTTCACTGTAGCTGGTATGGTACTGTGTTTTGGGTTGTGTGGGATGATATAACAGTGATAACACTGATGTTTTACTGAGTTCTTACTGAGCAGTGCTTGCACTAAGTCAAGGACTTTTCAACTTCTCATGCTGCCCTGACAGCAAGGAGGCTGTGGGCATACAAAAGGCTGGGGAGGGGACACAGCCAGGACGGCTAACGTAGGCTGGCCAAAGGGATATTCCATACTATACAGTGTCATGCTCAGCAATAAAACTGTGGGGAAGTGGCTTGGGAGGCTGCTGCTGCTCGAGGACTGGTTGGGCATTGTTCAGCAGGTGGTGATCAACTGCACTGAGCAACACTTGTTTTGTGTATTCTTTTCAGTCCACCCCCCCCCCACACACACACACACCTCTCCCCCTTCTTCTTTTCTCTCCTTTTCTCAACCCATGAGGTTTTTTTATTTTTATTTTTTTCTAATTCTCTCCTCCATCTCCCTAGGTGAGGGAGTGAGTGAATGCCTGTGTGGTGCTTAGCTGCTTTCTGGGCTATACCACAACACACAGAAATGGAATTTTGCATATAATTAAGACTGTATACATTTGACTGCCTTGGTACTGCTGTGAAGTTGCTACTGACATGGTGTTTTAGATGCTTTTTTATGCTTTAGATGCTTTTTTTATGCTTCAAAAGATGCATATTCTGAGTATTTCATTTGAAGTGCACCCCCAGTAACTTTTCCCTTGTTTTAGTAAATCTTCTGGCTTTTCTTGTTTGTCTTAAATAGTTCAAAAATGGCTGAAAAAAATTACTTAGTCTGAGCCACACTGAAAAGACATATACTTTTCACCTTACACATGTAAGACAGGTATTTGAAGGGTGTCAATTGTTAACACAGTTATAATTCCAAGTCTTGTTGATAGTACATCTTTACTCCCATCAGAGTATCTTTTCATGATTCATATTGGATTTTGTTCTTATGCTGAACATTAAAAGAGACTATGAACACTGTCTCTAATCTCTGAAATGTCTCAGAAAACAACTAAAATCTGCACCGTGAGCAACAGAACAACTACTGAGTGTTTGAAAATTTGAAAATTACTGAAATTTTGAAAATTACTGAAAATTTGGCCTTTCACAAGAAATAATATCAGTGGTTTAGCATTTGCCTACTTATCAACATTGGGTAATTTTATGTACATCGAATGACAACTCATGTACAGTATAGAAAACCATGTCTCATGAATTCCTCACTTCCTGCCTTTGGAATCACTTATGAATATCCATGTCTGTCAATAAATATGTCAGAATATGACCATCCTCATTCTAGTAAAGAATCTGGCTTGGATATGTAAGACTATTTTGCTGATGCTAATTAGTTATTTATACCTTTAGAAGTCCCAGCAATCCATTAAGTTATTTCTGGTGTAAAAAACTAACCATCAAAATGACAATCCTTAAATTTACTGTTTGTTGTTGTTGTTACTGTTGTTGTTTATTTGTTTCTTCAATAATAAAAAACAAAACAACAACAACAATAAAAAAGTCTGCTAATACTATTTACTATCTGCAAATAAAATGGTCTACAAAGATGTAAAGATGAAAACAGAAGCTTCAGGGGTTTTAGCTCATTCCTGGAAACATTATCAATGAAGAACAGTGAGAAAACAATACTTTACATCTGACAGCTCAAATTATGGTGCCCTTCAACATTTTTTTTTTCTGTTCAACTTTTATTGAGAAACAGTGATATGATAAATATTCTGAGGTTGTCTTGTTTTTCAAAATGCTCTGTGCAATTAGTTCAGTTTATGGATAACCAAATCCATAATAAGTCACCACAAATTGAAATAATTTCTGTCTTACAGAAAAACAAAGGTAACTTTGAAAAAAAAATAGTATTGACACATTACTGTACAATGCAATATCAAACTACATTGAATTAACTTTTTAGAAGGTCTTTTAAACTTTTGGTTTGGCATGTAGTACACAAATTTGTCTCAAACATTATTTTTAACACATATTATTAACATTCCTGAAAAGAAGGTGTTAAACAGAAAGGGAGGGCACCAAGCCTGGGCAACAATAGTAAGGTAAGTCCAATAACCTTAACATATCAGCGGTGCAGTAACATTTTAATACACTTAATAGGCTCAGATGAACCATGCTGGAGTAACAGTAGATTCTTTCTCATATTTATTCCTGCAGCCATTCATGAAAAAAGGCTTTAATTCACCAAGTGACCAGAGAACTATATAATTCCACATAAAGCCTATCAGCAAACTAACAGAGAAAAAAACATGTTGACACTATAAATATTCCTGGTAACTCACAAAATAATATTTCCATAAAAAGAGCAGAAAGTATTCCATATTTTAACACTGATTGATATTCCAGAATACATTACAGCTGCATTAAAGAGTTTTAGTTTTTGTTTGTTTGTTTGTTTTGTTTGTTTGTTTTTGCCGTCTAAGTAATATTTAAATGTAACACCTAGTAGTAACACCTAGCAAGGATATTCAAAACAGTGAGTATACTGACATCAAAAGCATAGTAATTTAATAATTCTGTGGGTTATCTGGGAAGGTAAAATATTCCTTATTGAACAGTAAAATTTCTGAATGAGGGCCATCTATAGGATTACTTCAATACTGGCTGCTATCATTCTACTTTGCTGCTTGCTTGTACTATAAAACCCTGCTTTCAGGGGACTGATCTAATCATTTAGCTTTCAGCTTTTGGCTTGGAACTGTTGACTTCCAGCATTTCCTTCATAAATGGCAAAAGAAAGAAGGAAAGAGAAGGAAAGAGAAGGAAGGAAGGAAGGAAGGAAGGAAGGAAGGAAGGAAGGAAGGAAGGAAGGAAGGAAGGAAGGAAGGAAGAGAAAGAAAGAAAGAAAAAAGATAGGGAGAAAGAAAGAAAGAAAGAAAGAAAGAAAGAAAGAAAGAAAGAAAGAAAGAAAGAAAGAAAGAAAGAAAGAAGGAAGGAAGGAAGGAAAGAGAGAAGGAAAGAAAGAAAGAGAGAAGGAAAGAAAGAAAGAGAAAAAGAAAGAAAGAAAGAAAGAAAGAAAGAAAGAAAGAAAAAGAAAGAAAGAAAGAAAGAAAAGGAAGAGAAAAAAGAAGAAAAAAAGAAAAAACAGAAAAGGAAAAGAAAAAAGAAAAAAGAAAAAATAAAAAATAAAAAATAAAAGAATAAATAAAAAATAAAAGAAAAGAAAAGAAAAGAAAAGAACACAAAAGAAAAGAAAAGAAAAGAAAAGAAAAGAAAAGAAGAAAAAAGAAAAGAAGAGAAAAGAAGAGAAAATAAAAGAAAAGAAAAAAGAAAAGAAAAGAACAGAAAAGAACAGAAAAAAAGAAAAGAAAAGAAAAGAAAAGAAAAGAAAAGAAAAGAAAAGAAAAGAAAAGAAAAGAAAAGAAAAGAAAAGAAAAGAAAAGAAAAGAAAAGAAAAGAAAAAATCGTACTAATTCGTTATACTCCTGAGTTAATAAAACAGTTTTTAAACTGCCCCTCACATGTTGGCTGCCTTCTTTCTTACCATCCCTGGGGCAGAACACCTGCTGTCTAATGGCCATATCAATGACATTAGGGGGAGCACTAGTCAGACACTTACTGTGTGACCCTTAGCAAAAAGATTTCCTGTAATAATGGTTTATTTTTCTTTTCTAAGGGGCTTCTAGGAGGCAAGTTGCTTACAATATCCTGGTTTCAACATGCTGCCTGTCTTCTCTCTACTCCTCCTCAATTTACAAGAGGAAACATCATAATGAACTTCAACTCTCTCAGCTGGGATTGTTTGTTCATACATTCAGAGTTGTCACCTTGGGTCTCTGAAATAAACTAGACAAGGGTTTTTTTTGTTCTGTTTTTATGCCTATTTCTTCTTTAAACTTGACCTGAGTTTATACTTCCAACACAGATCTGGTGACAAATATTTGTTCCCAGAAGAGATTTCAAGTGCTTTTTTTTTTCATTTTCAAGTTCTTCCTTAAGATTTTGTTGTTGTAGTACTGTTGTTCTACAGGAAAAAAAAAATAAAAAAAAAGAAAATAAAAAAAAGAAAAAAAAAGGAAGGTCACCATATTTTGAACACCAACAATGAAAGCCTACATATATTCTTTGTACAACAAAACAATTTCAGCATGTTTTTCTCCCTGGGATGAAAAACCTGCAAATATTTTCCAAAGGCTCTTCCTTTGTTTGTTTGCTTTCCAGACCACAAATATTGCTCAAAAAAATACTTTTCCACTGAGAATATGAAATGTTAAAAGTAAACAAAACCAAACAAACAAACAATAAACAAACACCAGTGAGTTTTATTAGTGGTCACATTCAGTTCAGGTTAATATTAGTGAGATGGCAATGTTGTAATGTATGGCCCTTAATTTTTGTGTATTTACATGTATATTTCTCATCTGCCATTATGCAGCCAAGTCTGCCTACTTTGAAAAAGGAAAAAAAAAAAAAGAAAAGAAAAGGCAAATAGAAATCCCTAATCCCTACCCTTTGGTCTAGCCCCATACAGCCACCCATATGTATTTCTGTGATATTTTTCACCCAAAACAAACAAAAATCTTAGATCTGGTTGGAGAAGAGGAATTCACACACTTTCTGGAATGCACCACTTTCTGGAAAAGCAAGGAGGATGATAATAAATACATTCTCTTTGTGGCTAAAGGTTTTGATACCAAGAAGATTATTCAGAAACTATGTCTACAAAATGCAATGTCCCAGTCCCAGTTTATGAGACACTCATCCGTGGAGCAGCGCTTCTGGATGGTGACTCACTCGTCTGGTAGCTTTTCCTTCACTGGAAACTACCAGTCATTATTTTACCTTTCTTAATAGGCATTAGAGAATTTTACATGTTAGCCTGCATTCAGTTTCTTGTCTGAAAAGATTTACTTTTCTGAAGCTGAGGGCAATTAGCTGCAATGAAAAGTATTAGGGAGAGAGGAGGATTTCGAACAGAAGTGTTGCCAATGACTTTTCTTTCTCTGATTTACGCACCTCCCCGCTTCCTCCTGTTCTCTCCACTACAAGCACATATATCTATAACTGTAGAAAGCCACTGAATATAGAGATTAAATTAATAACTGATGTGTTAGAAACATTTTTAAAGAATTAAAAGAATTTTAAAATGCACAGGTTGCATTTGTGATCTAACAAATTGCTATATCTCTCTTGAGAGTGCTGGAAGGGAACCCTAAAAAATGCCCGTAAACAAAAGTCACTGTCTCAGCCTCACATCCAGACCAACAGCTAGCCATTGATGATCTTTACTTGAGAGAGGGTTCAGTTAGGTTCTCCAAAGGTATATGACTCTCTTATTTCTCCTTTTGGTCTAGAAAAGGTAGGACAAGGGCTGCCCAGGTGGTTAACGATAAGAGATAATATCCTGGGAAGTGAATTTACGTTAAAGTTTGTAATGGCAAGTGGCAGCAAGGAATAAAGCTGGGAGTCTAAGTCAGCTTTTTCAAGCTCAGCTGAAGACAGACTAGGGGCTCAGTTTATAAACATTAACCACAGATAAAATGTCACAGACACACACTGCCCTTTGAAAAGTTAACATTTATCAACTCTTTCCAGGGCAACTGGTCCTGGTTGGTAGTTGTTAGCAATTGTGTCATGTGGAAATCATTCTACACGCATTAAAAAGTATTACAATAAAACAAATAAAGATCTCAATTTGAAAAACTCTTGATTTGATTGCTTTTCATAGGATGGTATGCACTAGAGAGGCAATGCTGGCAGAAGGAGTTTTCTCTCTAAGACTGAGGGGGAAACCAGAAAAGCACACGAGAATTCTGAGAACGCCTTTCAACAAAAGCCCGGAGGATGGCATGAAACAGCTCTTCATTCATATTGTATTCATCAAGTGGCATTTCAATGACAGGAAGCTGTTCTCTGTGAAGTTCCTCTGCATACTTTCATACTGGCATTTTGAAACAGATCATCCCTCAAGATCAATGCTGCAGAGACACGCACCCAGTATTTACCTTCCTGATTGTTTGGGCTCAGTCCGAGCTGTGACTTAAGAGTAGCAATAAATGAGAAAAGTGCAGGTCTTCTAAAGACGCTTCAGTTCATTAGCTTGTATTTGTTCTTACAGATTTATTCTCATCTTAAAAATATCAACCAATGATATAACCGCACACGTTGGATGTTGGATGGGTATTGCAATGATTTCTTATGCCTACTGTGTCTTCCAACCAGTGTTTTGTCACAGAAGATATTTCCTTCTCACTTGGTCTCTCTTCTACCATTGAAGTGATCATAAAGAACAAATACAAGCAAAGACCTTACACAGAAGAATTGTGCAGCTGTAACTTGAGCAAAGACAACTGTGAAGCGGAGGCAGGGTTGAGAAGGTGAGAACAACGCTGCTATGGGATTTTCTTTTGTTGTTAGAAAACTGCTATTTGAGCAGGTTGTGTGTAAGCCAGGAGGTAGCACATATGGGACAGAGTTCCCATTTGCGTTGCAGAGACAATTAGTACGGTATGCTACTGTTGAAATAACAAGATTTTGTCTTGGGGCCTAATTTTAGCTTTGCAGTGGCCCAGCAATATCCGAACAAGTGGCTATTGCATCTACACTGCCGTGTAGTTCTGCACGACTTTGGCCGTATCAGCATTTTGATTAGGCATTGCCACCCAAGTTCATCTCTGTTTCCTCATTAGAAAAAGTCAGTGAAAGTTTTTCAGGCACGAGAAATAGCAGTGAACGCACAGCACCTTCTGCTGTTGTTGTACATCGGTTGGACGTGAAGGCTGTCTGCTCAGTGACCTGGACCAGCACCCTTGTTTTATGAAATAGGATTCTAAAAGCAGATTATGATGAGCAGTAAGAGCAGGACTAGTGGCAGCCTTGGAAGGGGTCACCTCCCTTCAGCGGCTGATATTTCCAAGGTCTTGCATGCTGGAGTGGAACAAATGCTGCCTGGAAACCATTTAACATCTTTTCCAAATCTGTACCTCCTGGTTCCACAGGAGAATCTTCTCTACAGCTGGTGCTGCGACTGTGCAGGTAATGATACTAGAAACAGCAGTGCTCTCTGTCAGACAGACATTTTCTGGAAAAGCCTGAGTGGATGCTCTTCCTTTCTTTTCTCCCTTGGGAATAAAACAAATAACATATATCCCTAGTGATGAGGGCCACAAACCCACCAAGTTCCATACCCAACACTGACAATGTAGTGCAGACTAGATTCTCAGCTGGTGTTAGTGAATCCACAGATTTCAGTATGCCATGTTTACTTGCTCTCTTTACTTGCCTGAGCTGAAAACTCGATTGTGTTTAAGCAGCTAGTAAAACAAATTATTGTTCTCTCACTTGCAGCATATTTGACATTCTACAGTGCTGGACAACATCAAACATGTCAACAGCACTGTTAAATGCTAAATCATTAAGCAATCTGGACAAGAATCCAAGGCTGTGAGCTCATAGTTTTTGTGAACTTGCACTGTACAGATAATATCAGAAATGAAGAATGCTGGCTATTGCAAAACAAGAAAGGAGGAAGAAAGCACTACTTGTGACAAATGGTTAACTTAGGAAATTGCAGTTGAAACTTGCTGAAAGTAGAGTCTGTACTTGGTTGAGCTCTAGAGTGTTTATATTCTCTACCACTGGTCTACTGAACTAAATTACTACGACCCCAGAAACTGCAGAACAGTTTACTTTTTGAATGATTTACTTTTGGAACCTTACAGGAATATTTTGGCATGTTCTTCCCCAAGAGAGTTATTTTAAAAAAAAAAAAAAAAAAGGCATTGAACTTGACCAGAGTATAAAGTAATTTTTCTCTCTGAAATTCCATTGAGGCATTGGGTACCTCAATCTTAACCTTAAATATCATATAGTCAAAAATGACTATGAAGTTAAAAAGAGAGTTTCATAAAGCTAAATCAAAACATTTTGGAATATTTAAAATTAAATATGTAATAACACAATACACAATATTTAGTTGTTGGTTTTTTGTTTGTTTGTTTGTTTGTTTGTGTTTCTTTTTTTGTGATTATTTGGGGTGGGGGAAAGAGGTAACAGTAGGTCATAGAGGATTCCTTAAGGAAATCCATTTCAGTGAGGCTTTTGAGGTCTTCATGAACTGACACATAGCATTTAATTTCCCCTAAGGGTTACATCAGCTTTCACTCCTAGATAGATGCCTTCCTGTTCTCCAGAGGTATGTGTCTAAGTTTGTACTACTCACAGAGCATTAGCCCATCGTGGCCTTTGCGAGTGCCTCTCGGAGGTGCTTTGCTTTCTTTACATCATGTGTAAAGTTTAAATGCCTGGCTCAAAGGTTTGGACCCATTTTGAGAATGAGATGCTAAAAGTATTCTGCTCTGTGTACATGGTCTAAAGACAAAAATTGCCCTTTCTTTATGACATTATAGCTGGGTAATCTTCCCCGCACTTATGAAAACGTGTTGTCATTAAAAAGTTTTGGCATAATGGCATACCCTACTCTACCATATCATCTCTTGAGTGATATGTTAGCAAGAACATCTTTTGACCACTGACTACAACAGCACTGTATTTTAGTGCACATCCTTTATCAATATAACAGACGGACTGCAGCAATCTCTCAGAGACCAATTCTTAAATATCGTTTCAAGCTCAGGAGAAAATGTACATCATTCTGTCAAAATAAATACTGAAAATGTAATCCTTTTTTGGAAAACAAAAACAACAATATTTCAGAAAGAAATGGAGTAGATTTGCCACTGGTGCTTTATTTCCTTTCATACACCTAGATAACGCAATTAAATTTGTTATCTTTTATGTGGTGATTTCACTCTGCTGGGCAGCTAAACTCCACCACAACCACTCTCTCACTCCCCTTCCTCAAAAGAAGAGAAGGAGAAGAAAGTATGATGGAAAGAAAAATAGTTAAAAAAGAAAGTTCATGGGTCAATATAAGGACAATGTAATTAAAGGTAAAAGAAAGAGGGGAAGAAAAAAAAAAAAAAAGCAAATGCTTTTACTTCCCATCAATGAATGATATTTGTCCAAATCCTGGGAAACAGGGCCACAATATGCATAGCAGTTTGGGAATATAGATGTCTTCATAACAGGATACCCCAGAATAGTCCAGGGGAATGGGGAATGGAGGTTGCAGTCAGTCCCTAATGCTTCATCTCTGCTGCTCCTTCACAGTTGCTCTCAGCCCCTGCTCCAGCATGGGGTCCCTCCCATGGGATGCCGTCCTTCCTGAACTGGTCCTGTGTGGGCTTCCCACAGGCTGCAGCCCTTCAAGAACTGCTCCAACATGGGTCTGTACCACGGGGTCCATCTGTCAGGAGAAAACTGCTCCAGCACGGGGCCCCAATGGGCTGCAGCTCCCCCCAGACCCCCTGCTCCTGTGTGGGCTCCTCTCCATGGGCTGCAGCTCCGGCCCAGGGCCTGCTCCTGCGGGGGCTCTCCATGGGCCGCAGCCTCCTCCAGGCCACATCCACCTGCTCCACTGGTGGCTCCTCCACAGGCTGCAGCGTGGAGATCTGCTCCATGTGGGACCCATGGGCTGCAGGGGGACAGCCTGCTCCACCAGGGGCCTCTCCACAGGCTGCAGGGGAATATCTTCTCTGTGCCTGGAGCACCTTCTGCCCTCCTTCTGCACTGACCTTGGGGTCTGCAGGGCTGCTTCTCACTCCTCTCTTTCTCCCAGCTGCTGTTGTGCAGCAGTTTTTTTTCCATTTGTTAAATATGCTCTCACAGAGGTGCAAACATCTCTTATTGGCTCAGCTCTGGCCAGCAGCAGATCCCTTTTGGAGCTGTCTGAAACTGGGACTGTCTTTCTGACATGGGACTGCCTTTCTGACATGGGACTGCTGGACTTTGCTCACAGAAGCCAACCCTACAATCTTCTGCTAGCAAAACCTTGCTACATTAACCCAATACATTTTGACAGAAACAAAATAAATTTATCTTAAAATGCTAAACAGTGATGCATGAATGTTCAAGGTCCAAAGTAACAACCCTGAAAAAAAAAAATGTCCTGAAATGTTCCCTATCTGTTCTATTAACTATACAAATTTGATGACAATTACCTTTCACTACACTTGAAAGTGGGATCTTGCCTAAAATAGAAGAATGCTTGCTTACTGGGAAGGAACAAAAGTGCTGTGCCCATGAATCTCATTGTGAGTCTGAACACAGTTGTTGGAAAGGAAGCTTACATGGTCTCAATAGAATCGAGACTGGAAAGTGGCATTTTTTTTAAATGAAACATCTGTGTCAGGTGAGTGGATCAACTGGTGGGGGTGAATATTTCTTCCTGAGTTCATTAAAAGAGGGTGAGTTAGCCTTACCACTAAGGGAAGAATGTAATGTAATAACTCAGCCAACACAGAGTATAAAAAATTTCCAAAGAGAGCAACAGGTTTGATCTGGCTTCAACCCACAGATTCCTCCTTGTTAATGGGGACACCCAGCAGTGTGATGGTGGGCATGATAAAGAGATAGGTATGGAGAATCACGTTCTTACTGTGATTGAACTGTGTATTGCAATTGCTATCTTTTGGTTAGTGTAACTTACTTTTGTGTTGTGTTTTCATTATATTTTGTATCACTCTGTGAAATCAGAAATCCCTTGTAACATCAACTATCATCAAATAAGCAAACTTAATGTTAAACATTGCACCCTCCGCATGTGGACTACCTAAAAGAATGTGATCGGGGAGTATGAGACTATGACAAGTATACTTCTCTCCATTAACAAGTTGTTGTTGCAAAGTTGTATTTCAGTATCAGCAAGAACCTTTTAGAAAAATAGTATTATAAATGTGGTTAACAGTAGTAGAATTTTTGTTCTGAAAGGCAATTAAAAGGCTCAGAATTTGTACTTTATCATGTTTAAGCAAATGTTACAAAGAAGAGAAAAAGAGATTACCTTCTCTGTCTCCTGTTTCTGATTGTTTGCCATTGAAAGCTGGTTCATGCTTAGCTTCAATGTAGAACTTGTAGGTAAGTTATAAAATAAGAGGAAACAAGAGGGGAGTTTGTGATAGCAGAAGATGCATCTATTAAGCTGGTGAATTCTTTCATTGTCATAACTAGTGTAAGGTATAGAAAATCATTATGCCTCATCTGGTTAGAAAGGCTGTACGACTTGACTTATGCCATGCAATGTGTTAACAATGTTTTGGCATGCCATTTGTACATGAGAAAATCCCATTTTGGCAGAAGCAAACTATTTTTAGAATTGCATTGATTTGATAATATTTAAGACAAGGAAAGTATATCCTGCTAGAGTCAAAATGGAACTACCTGAACATTTCAAAATGGAATGTTTTATTTTTCATTAGAGAAATATAATTACTTTAAACATTTGTTAGTACTATACAAAATTGTTTTGTAAACTAATGTTTCTATCAACTTTTGACTCTTTCACTCTTAATTTGTGTGTGTGTGCCTGTGTGGGAAATTCTTTGCTTCATTCTATTTCATGGATTTTCCATTAGAATGAAAAACATCAAACGATTATCTGAATGTGTTATAGTTATACTCATAAAGTCCCTCATGTGGATACACTTTCAAGGATTTAAAATGCATTATATTTGTACAAGTAATGTTACATTTAGCATTTAAAAACAAAACAAAAAAAATGTCTCTTTTTTAGGCTGCCAAGTACTTACAAGGAATATCTGAGAGTAGTTCATTACTGTTATTCAGATTGTCATACGAGTCATTGCTGATGAGACTGTATTATAAAGATCTAGTGAAGCAGTGGTGACTTTATCACTTGCGGCTGGATTTATTATAAGATTTTTATTGCATTTACAAAATGTTGCCCTTTGGTTTTGTTTGCTACAAGTAAGTAGGAAACACAGCAGCTGCAGCCAGATGCTTTCAGTCAAAAACAGATGTGCTGTTTCTGTGTACTCCATCATACAGGCATGGAACAAAAATAGAGCTTGATCTTATGAATTCTTGCCCAGAGAAACCTTAATGATTGCTACTTAGAGCAACTTCAGCATGTGTCATGTTTTGAGGCCCAGTCCAAAGCTTCTAGAATTCAATAGGAGTATTTACGTGGGCTTCCGTGAGCTTTGGATCAGGGTATGAAAAGGAGTTCCCAGTCTCACTGAGAACTAGTGGAGCTTGTTTCAAAAGGCGAAGCAGATATTGATCTGCTTTGTGAAACTCTATTACATGGTCTTCTAAACACTTGGACTAAACACTAGAATTGTTGTACAAGATTCCTGCTTAATATGAAAGTCATGTTGACTGACCAAGTGTGAACCTAACAATCCCCTGAAATTTTATAGCCTAGAAATTCTGGCTACCCTCCTCAACCTTATTTCAAGCATAGCTACCCAATAAATATTGTGGTGGTGTGTATTTGTTTGGCAACAGATTCAACTAGGTATTAATGTAAAAGGTTTGTGTGTGTTAACTGAATGAAAACATCAATTCAGAATCAGTCTGAAGTGGTTCCAGTATATACACCTTGTTCCCTTGAGTCAACACTTGAATATATGTGCAAATGTAATGTTGCCACCCTGGAGGTGAGAAGTAGAAACTAGGCTGGACCTATGATTCTTTTGTCATAAGAAAGGGAGAGAAATGGTAGAGCTGCCTAGAGAACAAGGGGAAAATTGGAAAATGCTGTGTTTGCTGCTCTTGTTGCCCTGGAAAAGATATAAGGGGATACAGGTACTAACTGCAGCATCTGGATGTACAGGCTTGAAGGCTGCTAGGAGTAGATAACCTGTGATGCAGTTTACCCCTCACCTCCTTCTCAGAAGGGGTGGCAGCATCAGTAGACCTGTTTTTTCAAGGTTTGCTGCAAATACAGATGATGTTTGCAGCATGGTCCTTGCTATTTTGTAATCTGCAGTCTGAAGCAGCCACCCACTTTGTCTGGACCTGAAGTTTATTCTGTTCTTCCAGTACTATTTATTTTTGTTTGTTTGCTTTTTCACCTTGTTTGAAGAGACATATTCAACACTCATTTATATCCTGGCAAAATCAATTGTGACCACAAAGAGATGTGGCTTTTTAAAGGCTTTAAAAATACATTCTGGAGATTGACTGTGATACAAACTCTCTTCCTATGTTAACTTTGTAGTTAAACTGGTGGATCTGGGAACAGGAATTCAAAAAATAATATATATTTGAAAAAAAATAATCAGAGTCTGGTTCTGAGATCTGAAAGTCAGTAGACATCTGAGGGCTTTAGATCAGCACTGTGAAAACTAGTTTCATCAAATGAAACAGTTTAAGAAGAGTCAGCATCAATTTAATTAACAATAATGAGGACAGTAACACTATAATCACAATTATATAGTGGTGCTGAGTGTCAATGCTTCTTAATACTTTGCTCAGATAGTGTTAGATAATCATGTAGTTAACTAATGTTTATTTTGATTTAGCAGCCATTTCCTTTTTACAAAAGATAACATCTATAAAGTAGTAAAAGTTAAAACTACTTAAGACTACAATTCTAGGACAAAATGACTGAGGTTTTATTATATTTTTCCTGATAAAATAATTATTAGTTTTTAAATTCATATGTCCTTGCAAGTCATTGGCTTTTATTTATATTCACATTTGTGTCTATGAAAAATTCCAATAAAAAATATTTCTTGGGACTTTCATTTCTTTAGGTAATACATGGTCGATTTCTAGAGCTCTATTTTGTCTTTTCCATAAAGAGCAAACAACAAGTCACAATGGGGCAACTGCCATTATAGAATCAAAGAATGGCTGGGGTTGGAATGGACCTCAAGGATCATCTAGTTCCAAACCACCTGCCATAGGCAGGAATGCCATCCACTAGATCAGGTTGCTCAGGGCCTCATCTAAACTGGTCTCGAACACCTCCAGAGATGGGGCAACCACAACCTCTCTGGGCAACCTGTTCCAGTGCCTCACCACCCTCTGAGTGAAGAATTTCCTCCTAACCTCTAATGTAAATCTCCCGTCTTTTAGTTTAAAACCATTCCCCCTCGTCCTGTCATTATCTGACTGAGCAAAGAGTTGCTCCCCATCTCTTTTATAAGTTCTCTTCAAGTACTGAAAGGTTGCAATGAGGTCACCGTGGAGCTTTCTCTTCTGTAGGATGAACAGCCCCAGCTCTCTCAGCCTTTCTGTGTAGGAGAGGTGCTCCAGCCCTGGGATCATTTTTGTGGCCCTCCTCTGGACCTGCTCTAACAGCGACAGCTCCACCTATGCTATTAGCTGTGGTGAGGAGGTTAGTGCTAATCATCTGAACAGAAATACCTTCAGGGCATATGAGGAGCAAATCAGGAGGAACCTAATCATAGTAAGAACAGACCACACTGAGTCAATTGCTCCCTAGGACTGTCTAATGAGGACAGTCAGGCCATTGTTCCTAAAGGAAACCCACTATGGAGGGGATCAAGAGGGACGTTCCCACTGTAAAAGGCAGTCACAGCTTCAAGAATGCACGAAGAAGAGCATTTTGAGACTTTGTGAAGTGTATTACGGGTTGTTTTATGAAGGGATGGTGAGAATGTGTGACACTTGTAGACTGTTTAGGAAAAGGATCAAAGGGAGAGAAAAAGATGGATCAGCGAGGAACAAGTATAAGAAAATAAAGAGAAAAGGGGGTAAAAGAGTCTGTTGGAGCATAAACAGGAGTTTGGTCAGAATGACTGTTCATGCTTTATCCATGCTCCGTGCTTGATCACTTCAGAGTCCATACTATGTTGTTATCAAATCTTACTTCCAAACATACTCAGCAGGGGTATGCTCTCATTTCTGAGTGTGGATGTGTGAGTGCCGGTGAACTTCAAGCTGTACTGGCATATGGACACAATCAGTGGTTTAAGTGCCAGCAACAGGGTGGGAACGACAAACTGCAGGGGCTTGTAGGTCCAGGAACAGCAGCTGAGGGAGACCAGGGGTCTAGGGGTCAGCTACCGCATGGGCTTGGTGTCAAAGACCAGATACAGGGGAGACCATGTGATGGGAGTGCAGGTGTTGCACTAACAGATGTGATTAGTGATCAGATGTGATTAGCTGGAGAGGAGGAACAGGATGGGGCTGTCAGTGCTGCTCAGGCTTGTGCAAGTGTTGTGTGTGTCCACGTGGGGCATGGGCACTGCTGTGTTGGCACTGGAATTTTAAGTTGCATATTAGTAGTGAGACCACGCACACACACATACACACACATAATGGCATTACGCACATATATAATTGTTATATATGCAATTATACACAATGCGAGGGACTTTGCCTGACTGCCAGCACTTTTCAAATATGATGGAGAGAGCCTTAGCAACTGCAGCTTCCAGTGGCCTCAAGACCCTGGGATACATCTAATCAGCTCCCATATACTTGTATCTGTTTAGTTTCATAAGGTGGTCTTGAATCTGTTTTTCACTTATAGTGGATGGGACTTTGCTCCCCCAGCTTCCATCTATGGGTGCAAGGAAACAAAGTACTTGGCAAGCCTGACTGGCAGTGAAGGCTGAGGCAAAGAAGTTGTTGAGTAGCTCTGCCTTCTCCATGTCTGTCGTTACCAGTTCACCCTTCTCATCCATCAGAGGGGGTACACTCTCCTTGGTCTTTCTTTTCTGAGCAATGTATCTGTAGAATCCCTTACTGTTATTCTTTGCATCACTTGCCAAGCTCAGTTCCATCTGTGCCTTGGCTTTCCTTATCCCATCCCTGCACATCTGGATAGAATCCCTATACTCTTCCCAGGCCATGTGTCCCTGCTTCCACTGCCTATGCATTTCCTACTTGTGCCTCAGTTTGACCAACAGGTCCTTGCTCAGCCATCCCGGTTGTCTGCCCTCCCTGCCTGCTTTTTACACAAGGGGATGGAGAGTTCTTGCGCTCTAAGGAGAACATCCTTGTAGAGCTGCCAGCTCTGCTCAGCTCTGCTCATCTCCTTTGTCCCTAAGGTCAGTGTTCCAGGAGATCTCAGCTACTAGGTCTTTAAATAGCTTGAAGTTTGGTCTTTGGAAGTTCAGGGTCCTGACTTTGCTCATTGCCAGGCATGTATTCCTTGAGATCACAAACTCAACCAGGGCATGGTCACTGCAGACTGCCTCCCAGACTGCCTCCAACCTTGACCTCTTTAATGAGCTTTCCAAGTTGGTGAGCACCAGGTCAAGTAACACTTGTCATCTGGTTGGTTTGTCTAATATCTGGACCAGGAAGTTATTCTCAAAGCAATATAGATATAGATATAGATATAGATATAGATATAGATATAGATATAGATATAGATACTGGCGATTCTGATTTCTTCAATCAGATGTTCAAAATTATTATTGTCAGCAGCTGTCAAGAAGGTATAGTAAAAGTTTGTTGTTGCTGTTGTTTCCCACTCATTGTATATGAAAGAATTAGAACAATAAAATACACCAAGACTGATTTATACAATCCATGATGCAGTAATTCAGTAAGTTAAAACTGAAATCTGGCATTTGTTGACTTTAAGATCAACAGTAGTTAGCCACAGGTAGAAAACAGTACACAGTTTTCTTTCCAACTTATGCTGGAATCCTTATAAAATGTCAAATTGAAGGTGACAAAGAGCAGATCCCCTGTGCAAGAATACAACAAGAGAAATCTCTGTTATGTGACCTGCAAACACTTGGAGAACATAATTTTTGCTGACAGCAGACGGGTGATGTTTTCATGATGGAACACCTGAACACATCAAATGAATTTTGGTGGCATTTACTGATCGGATCCTAGCTTTATTTCTTCCAGTCACGTGTAATATTCTTTAACAACTCCCCTAAACCAAGGCAACATGCAGTATGGATGCACTGAAGTGTGCTGTTTGGGCAACTTCTTACAGACTGACGCCCTCAAGAATAGCTGCCAGACAGCTTGTAGTTCATTGCTTAGTTATATAATAAAGCACACCTTGTACTTGGCCAGAAAAAAAAAAAAAAAAAAAAAAAAAAAAAAAAGACAGAAATGAGATAAATCAAATACAACTAGCTTATAACTTTTCACATATACTTTTTTTTTTTTTTTTCTTAGTTGTTTAGGGCAAACAACTTAATAGCTGGTATTCTGACAAGTAAACTGCTTCTGAAATATGAACCAGCAATGACAGCAGCAAAATATTGTCACTAAATTGATGCAGGCTGTACAGCTCTTGTGATCTGCTGGATGTTAACATGCTTCGAAGGCAGGATAGAACACATCACTCAGTAAGTCTATTCTTTACTTAGTCCTACCTTTCTGTTTTCTCAATATGAAAAAATCTCCTTTTTCACTTTTTCTTCTTTCCAAATAATACTGGTATGCTTTTGAATTGTTCTAGCTTGTTTGCTTTGTCCTTTTGGCATGTTGTGTGTTTTGGATAGACAATATATTTCCAGCAACATTATGTATTTGCATGTTAGTCACTGTGAAACTGCTGTTTTGATAAATGCTGCTCTAAATGCCTTTACTACTTGCTCCTGTGTGAACTCTTACTTTTGTCCAGAAAAGAAGGGAATAACTTTACAAAAACAGTATTTTTCTTTGAGTTTGATCCTAAGTTTCTGCTTAGAAACCTATTTCAAGAAAGGCAAACTATTGTAACAGAAAATCACCTTATTGAAACCACAGTTACTCATCAGAAAAGGTTTGGACGGAAACACTTCTTCCAGTCTCATTTCTTTCTGCACTAATAGCTATCTTAAATGCACAGATTCTTGAATGCCTTCCAGTTAGATCTATGGGCCTCAAAGATTAGAGCTGTGCTGTTCCCTAAGTTACCTCATTTACAATTGCCTGATCTACACTAAGCCCTCAAGCACAAGTTCAGTATTTCATATTATTTGCTGATAGCTAACTTAAAACTTGGAACACTTGAATACATTCTCTTGGAGCAGCAATAATATAGCATCCTTATGTCATATAATTTTTAGGTACTTAGCTGTCCTATTGTGTTAACAGAACAAAACAAACCAAAAAAAAAAAAAAAAAAAAGGAAAAAAGGAAAAAGAAAAGGAAAAAAAATAAAAGGGAGGGAGTGATGGAGGAACAAACTTAGGTGCATTTGCCTTTTTTCTCTTCACATTAACAACCTTAATTTCAAAGTTTTATTTATAGTCTTTTAGTAAATTGAATTTATGTAAAATTAATATATTTTACAATAATTTTAGATATTATAGCTATCTGAAACTAAGCAATAACTTTAATTCTCTGTAGAAGCAGTCCATTGTGCAACTTTGTGCACACTCTTCATTGTGTACTCACAGAATCACAGAATCGTCTAGGTTGGAAGAGACCTCCAAGATCACCTAGTTCAACCTCTGACCTAACACTAACAAGTCCTCCACTAAACCATATCACTAAGCTCTACTTCTAAACGTCTTTTAAAGACCTCCAGAGATAGTAACTCAACTACTTCCCTGGGCAGCCCATTCCAATGCTTAACAACCCTTTCGGTAAAGAAGTTCTTCCTAATATCCAACCTAAACGTCCCCTGGCGCAACTTTAGCCCATTCCCCCTCATCCTATCACTGGGCATGTGGAGGAATAGACCAACCCCTGCCTCGCTACAGCCTCCTTTAAGGTACCTGTAGAGTGCGATAAGGTCGCCCCTGAGCCTCCTCTTCTCCAGGCTGAACAATCCCAGCTCCCTCAGCTGCTCCTCATAAGACTTGTTCTACAGACCCCTCACCAGCTTCATTGCCCTTCTCTGGACTCTCTCGAGCACCTCCATGTCCTTCTTGTAGCGAGGGGCCCAAAACTAAACACAGTACTCAAGGTGTGGCCTCACTAGAGCCGAGTATAGGGGGACAATCACTTCCCTAGTCCTGCTGGCCACACTGTTTCTTATACAAGCCAGGATGCTGTTGGCCTTCTTGGCCACCTGAGCACCCTGCTGGCTCATATTCAGCCGACTAGACTAGTAGTAGCTGACTACTCTTCAACAGTGAGCAGTAAGATATGTGTGACTTTTAAAGTTTCAGTTGAAACCTGCTGAAATAAAACATCTGGGAAGTTATATGAAGAAAACAGTCTATAAGTAGTTGGCCAGACTATTTGTTAAGATTTGTTTGTGGATTTGTTGCTGTTGCTGAAATAAACAGTCTTCTGGTTCTACTTAGTATGAGCTAAACTTGCAGAATGTAATGAATATGCACATTTAGCCCCCCAGTAGAAGTTGAAAGCATGAGACTGACACTTGAAAGGGAGCAGGTGAACAAGTAATGTGTAACCATGACAAATATAATTTTCAAAAAAAATAATTCAGCCAATTACTTTCTAAATCCTTGTGTTGTATTAAACATCTATATTTTTGGTTCTTCTTCCCAGCATGCATTGGGAAGCCTCTCCTAAGTCAGTGGTGTTAGTTCAGTGTCAGTTTAGCAAATCGCTTCAGCATAAATTAAAATGCTTTCTTTCCACTGCCCTTAATAAACTTTTCAAGTCTGTAAACCTGAAAAGACAGGAAAATTTGAGTATTGAATTACTTTTCAGAAATATGTGAAAAAATATATTGTGGGTTATTGTAAAAGGTCAAAGAGGAAAATCCACTTTTGTTTATTTATGTTTCACCAAATCTCTAGGTTCTAAAAATACCTATAAGGAATACAGCAAAAGAGGAGAGCAGAAAGTACTACTACAAATGACAGTGAGTCAGAATTATCAGACTTTTCTGTTCCTGAGTATTTTTATTCTTTTTGAGATACCCATTTCTGCATTTTTCCATAGGTTGCTATGCACTTGCCAAAGGCCAGCTCTCATGAGGCAGAGAAGCAGGGGGTTGGAATTAGGTGATCTTTAGGTCTCTACCAATCCAAACCATTCTATAATTCTATGATTCTAAGTGTAGTTTCTTGATAAATGTCCTTGGTGACTTTCATTATGTTTCTTGTGAGCAGATGAGTCAGTAAGATTGTACCCCCTTGACAGGTAGAGGATAGGACCACAGGGTGAAATAGTTACTTGGACATATTTTTCATGCACATGGAACTGGGAAGCAGTAGTCCCACGGAGCATAGGTGTTTGAGCATGATTTTGAACCAAAAGCAACAAGCTCTGCTGGGGTAGTATGGTGTGTTAATTTGAACATTTTAGTGCTTTAATGTGCTATGTGACTGTCATCTCATATGAAGGTGAAACAGAAAAGGTGGATGACGATACTCTTCTGAGGTTACTCACTGGTGTTAACAGGCCTTCTGCTAATGGATACATTTGCTCTAGTGGTAATGAGAGTGATTAATCTTTGTGCTGGATTGTTATGGCATGCCTCTGCCTTTAATTTGCACACACTTTGAGAGACAGTCCTTTTAAAGAACAGTGCTAGTCAGTGATCATTCAGTGCTTGCCACATTTGGCATACAAGTTTTCCCACAAGTTAAGGGCTTTTGCTAAGTCTGGGCCTGAAGAGACATGAGATTGGCAGGAGAAGTAAGTACTGCTGTATGAAATACCATGGTTTATGCAGCCAGCAAAAATCAAAATCATGTCTTACAACTGACACAGAGAAATACCAAGTCCTGTACAGGGTAAGAAAGGGTAGGTACCATCTGCTGCTCTGTGGAGTAGGATTATAAAATATGTCAGTCATGCCATTGCTGAGAAAAGCAGAGAAAATGCTTAATGTTGCTGCATCTGTTATCATAAGTACAACTTCCAGGGTAGGAAAAGAAAAAAATTGCCTGACACAGTGCAGAGAAGCTGCTGCTGGTGATGGAGTCTCAGCACTCCTGGAGGTTTAGGTTCTGGATTCCAGGAATAGTCTCCATCCTGATGAAGAAGGAAGCATACTGAGAAACACAAGGGAGACCTACAATTCACTGTAGTACTGGGCAGCATGGAAAAGCTAAAATATTTCTAGTCTAAGACTTTTTTTTTTTTTTTTCATTTCTATGTGGAGTCATATCTATACTGTTCCTAATGGCTTTGTGCACAAAGAATTTGAAAATTTCTTGACTGAAAATTTTCACAGATTTTAAAAAAGTCACTTATACTGCATCTATTCATATGGACAGATGTTCAAAATCCATGACAGGAAAGTTATCAAGAGACCTGCATTCAACATAGACATCAGCTTTAATGGAGATAAACTATTGACCAAGGACAGTCTGGCCATGGCCAGAGGCCAGAAGGTGAGAGCTGCCAATGGACAACTGTTGTATCTGCAGAGAATAAGTCAGACTAGAAGGGCTTGGATGTTCAGTTTGAAGGTGTGAGGGACACACAGGTGAGTCCCCCTGGAAAAGGGGCAGTATTTTATTCTTTGGGTAAGTCCTACACCACTACTTCTGTGTTACTGAGATAATATTGAAATAACTGAAAGAGATGGAGATAATACCAAATGAGGTTGAAACTAAATTTTTACTGCAGTTTAGAGACCTTTGAGGGATGCAGCATGGAGTACTAATGAAAATAACTTGTGCATGTTTTGTTATACTGTGTTCAAGCCTCCTACTCCATGCATTCCTTAAAACAGAAACAGATGATTACATTTTTGAGTTTCCAGAAATGGCATTTTACTGATCACTCTGAAGAATGTGGGTTCTCTTTGCCTTCCCTCAGCTCTTAGTGAATAATAAAATTTCACAAGAATTTAAAAGAATGGTGTCATCCTCATATTTGGCCCTGGCAGAGAATTTGGTTTATACTGTAGGGTTTATAAGTTTTGGAATGTGAAAAGAACAAAAGGGAGACTTTTTTTTTTTTTTTTTTTTTTTCTGTTTGACATTGGAATTTTATCTTCCGTCTACAGTATAGGATATCCTAACCAGAGAGCCAGAGAGCATTTCCCTGAGAAATCCCAGTTCCTGATGGTATCTTCAAAACCTCTATCATTACTGAAAGATTTAATTACATGTAAACCCATGGCAAAAGCATTGCTAATCAGATTCTGGCTCTGCATTGCCATTTACGCTGACGTAATGTATCTGAGCTCAGAAATGCTGCAATCCATTTTTCACTAATGTAAGCCACAAAAAGACCCACAATCATCTGATTCATTGAACAGTAGGTAACAAAGATGTGTTTAGAAATGATGTAATGAATTTGATTGCTCCTCTCTCTCCTTCCCCTGCCTTTGCCCTTTGAGTACTTGGCCTTATTTTATTGCAAAAATAAAATAAATTATATTGCTCTGAGCATTTCTGATTCTGTATGTTCTTTCTAGCAAATCAGTTCGTATAGAAACCTACAAGCAGAATCTTAAGAGACAGATTCACATTGAGTTGAAACAGACTTATCACTTACATATCTATATAGATTTTTTTATTGATTTTAGAGCAACAATACATAACACCTTAAAAATATTATGAGGTATGGATAAGAAAGAAATTTTTATTCTTACTTCTAAGGAAACAAAAGCTGAGGAGTGATGGGAAAACAAACAAAACAAAACAAAAACACCAATAAAAAAGCCCATTTGGAAGTATTTTTTATTATATATATGCACACAAATTATGCATATCTCTATCATATATAATATATATGCTTTATATGTGCTTTTTTTCTCTCTCTCTCTCTCTTTTTTTTTTTTTTTCCCCCTTAAAAGAAGCTGTAAAAATTGCTAGGAGAATTTGGCAAATTTATTGTTATTCATTCACAAATCACCAGGAAATTTCTTATTCTGGCATCTGTGTTGCTTGAAAAAATGAAAGTGTCTGCCTTTCACAAGTTCAAAAACACAGCTGGTCAAAAAAAATAAAAAAATCTTTCCTTTCAGTAGGAAATGAACCATAATTTGGATGGCATTCACTGGAATTAGATAAATATTGAAAGCTCTGTTATCATTTACTTCCTTGTTAATCCATAGTTTAAAAAGCGTCATTTTCCTCAGTCACTTTTATCTCAAAATAAAAGAATATCATATTGGGAAGAAAAAAAAATCTTAAAATACTCTTTCAAACACATTTAATTGGGCTTTATTAGGTTTCAGCTTGTATTTAATTAATTTTATTAATCTGCAGAGATATCTTTAGATAATATTATTTAGACATTTAGAGAAAAAATATACAAAAAGTCAGCTTTTAGTAAATAAATTTAGAGAGCACCTGCAGAGGGAAAAGCTAGAGGAATTTTCTCCAATGAATTACAAATAACAGACAATATTAGTTTTCTCCCTTAAGGGAGAAAAAAACAACTGGAAAATTAATGAAAAGAAATAGTAGAAACCACATAACAAATAATTTATTGCCCATATTTATATTTTATTTTATTTTTTTAAGATTTGCCACTGGTAATGCTGGTGTGGATAATTGTGGATAAACATGATCCTCCAGCTGCATTCTCTAATTATTTGAACAAATTTCAGGACCTAGTTAACAGGATATAATTATTCTAGGGAACTGTCTACTAACACAAAGCAAAAATTTTTCTCAATATTTGGATTTTGAACATTTGTTTTAACTTGATCATGATTGATAAAAATACTTCCACACTTCTGGTGTGTATGTAGGACTGATGAATCCTAATCTGTATATTGAAACTCCATTAATGTTCTTCCCAAAGAAGTCGTGGATGCCTCATCCCTGGAGGTGTTCAAGGCCTGGTTGGATGAGGGCCTGGGCAACCTGATCTAGTGGGATGTGTCCCTGCGCATGAAGGGGGGGGGGGGGGGTGCGGAACTAGATGATCTTTACGGTCACTTCCAACCCAAGTTGTATGATTCTGTGGTTTTATAATTCACTTTAAAACCTGAAGATAAAAAGAAAATACAAGCAATTTTTCATATTTGCCTGGATGTTGGGGGCAGTTATACTGTACTAACAGCGAGAACTCTGTCAAGACTACTGAAACTGTTTAACAGAAGCCAAACAGCTCTAATTTATTAATCCTATACTCTTTATAGTGTGTACAGTAAAAGTAGTCATCTACTGCAAAACAGGTACAACTGCAGACATAATAAAATGTCTGTCCATGAGACTCAAAGTTCTACCTAGAAATTTGCCCAGTGTGTTTGGAAGGTCAAACCCTATATCTTCCATCTCTTGTTGAGAAAGAATAGGAAGAAAAAATGAGTGACATACATCTAGGATTAATTTATATAGAGTGTAAATAAGACTTTAATGGTCTGGCCCTTTATTTAATCCTTGATTTTGATTGCAAGACACTTTTTTCTCCAGCATATTAAGGTCTCATTTAACTTCCTTGCCAAGTCTGAAATTTCTATCCCTATGATAAAATAAGATTCTAACCATATTACAATCTTTTTGTTTTGAAAATTTAAGGGAAAGTTTGTTATGAAAAATGTTTTAAAAAATCACTGCTATCTATTCAGTGTTTTAAACATTTCTCATATTGATTAAAGATGTTCCTTCCTCCTTTAGTTGTTCTGCAAGATTTCAGTTTTGCTGACTGCTTTTCAAAGAAGGAACAAAAACTTCCCAGTCCTTTACCTAACACATAACTCATCTGAATACAGTACCAGAGAAAGCATACTGGTTGTTTGTTTAGCTTCAAAAGCCTGAGCGTATTATACTCTAAATAATCATGGATAAAAGGCTTTTGCAATATGAAACACTGATACCAAGATGCAGGTATTATGTTTAGTGTATCAATATTATGAAAATATGAAGCCATCAGCTCATATACTGCCTTATGATAATATTGCATATTGATTATAGCAGTATTATATTAATAAATATTAAATGTACTTCTATTATTGCATTAAATTTCTATTTTCAATGTTGCATATCATAGGCTTGATATTGTTATGAGGAATAAGGAAGGTCAAAGTCAAGATGAACCTTCCCCTTTACTAAGCACTTGGTGAGACCCTGCCTATAGTACTGCGCCCATTTCTGGGCTACCCAGTACAAAAGAGAAATGGGCTTACTGGAATGAGTCCAATACACAAAGATGATTAGGGGAACAGCTTTCATGTAAGGAAAGAGATCTGGGACTGTTCCACCTGGAGAAGAAGAGGCTTGGGACCGGTCTCATCAATGTATATAACCTCTGAAGGGTTATAATGTATGGTAACCTCTGAAGAAAGGTTACAAAGTGGACAGTGCCAGACTTTTTTCAGTGGTGACCAGGACAAGAGGCAATGGGCACAAACTGAAACACAGGAGGTTCCCTCTGAACACACACACACCCAAAAAAAACAAAACATAAAACATAAAACAAAACAAAACAAAAAAACACTTTTTTACTGTGAGAGTGGTCAAACACTAGAGCAGTTAGTCCAGAGAGGTTATGGAGTCTCCATCTATGTAGGTATTCAGAACATGACTGGACATGGTCCTAGAGAACCTGCTGTAGATCATCCTGGCTAAGCAAAGAGGCTGGACAAGAAAATCTCAAGATGTTCCATTCAACCTATGCAAATCTGTGATTCGCTGAAATCTGAGATTAGCTGCAGGCAATATTTTAGAAACTATGCAAAATATGCTCTTTGTTAAAGTGTTCCCATGACAAGTGAAGCTACAAGAAAAAAAAAAAAAAAAAAGGCAACATTATAAACTTCTTCACTCTGGAATCTGAAGAGAATATGTCTTCAGGTCTATCTAATAGTTTTACCTTTTATAACAAATTATCTGTCTCCAATACTCTGTAATTATTCATCACTGGCATGGAGTCCTGTCACGGTAACACAAATGTCCTTGAAATAATATAGAAATGTTTAGACTACGTTTGATCATATTTGCAGATAGAAAATAAATAAATAAATAAATAAATATGAATTAATATCAGCCTACATTCCAGATATGTGCATATTAAATCATAAATCATTTTAGGGAGGGACTATGTCCATTTCAACATTAAAAAGTTTTTGTTTGTTTGTTTGTTTGTTTGTTTCCCCTTGGGAAAAAAGCAAGAACATAACATGATGGTGAGATCTTAAAATCTGAAGACCTCAAAGAGATGCTGAAGTGTAAGCTTTATAAGTGATTTAATATTATTAGATGTGCTATCAGTATATTTTTATATCATTTTCCCACCATGTACAATTTGCTGTCTATAAATAATTTCAAATTCCATACAGACCAATCTGCATCTGAGTCTGGAAATTCTGAATGCATTACAACATCTTGATGTTAATAATGGGGAAACTGAAATTTTCTCTTGGACTCTGAGATCTCAGTCTCCCAAAAGATACTGTGCATTGTGAAAACTAGGAAAACTCATGCTTGTTCAGTATCTGAAGAAGAAATATCTGTCCTCTGTAATTTTCAGTAATGATTTTTAGGAGTTACGTACAGCAAAGAAGATGTACTTTTTCCTGCAAGGGTGTTTGGAGGAATTCATAGATTTTTTTTTTTTAAATAAGCTAGGAAAAAAATGGTGAAATTGTATTGAATGAGGAAACATTTGAAGAGGATAATATTAAAGTGATAAAGATATAACTACTTTAATCTTAAAAACATATTGTAGCAATATGGCTGCTATCATATTATTTCTTACAATTAGATAGCAAAATGCATTTCTATGTCATAAGGGATTGATCTTCTGTGTGAGATGCTAATCTAGAAAGCAACAGAAAACATAAATATTCATTTTCCTTTAAATTTATTCTACCATATATGCTATACTTTCAGTCTTCATTTGCTCAATAGCCTGTAAAGTTAAACTCCCTTAAGAACCATATATTTTTAAGGTTCTCTGCCTGCATGCTTATGTGTGTCTTCCTTAGTCTTACATTTTTTAAAGAACATGTGAAATCTAGGAAGCCATGAACCTGAATCATAGTACAATAGGATCTCAAGAACAGGCTGGGATCACTGCCAGCTGTCTGAAGTGCAACACACAGTACACATTGTTAGCAAAAACAGTCAAGTGCACATCTGTGTGCTTCAGAAGTATTTTTCTTGCAGATACAGTGGAAGAGCACTTTAGTCGAGTTCAGTAATGAACTGATTAGGCTGGCTTTGAAACCTGTCCATGAACAGTCAATCACGTGATAATCTAAACCCATCTGGTCACAACTAGGATAAGTTCTTCAGCGTTTAAGAAGTGATTTCAAGTGAAGAGTAGTATTATTTCTTGAGGGCTCCTGAACTACTCTAACAAGTTCACAGCAAAATAAAACCACCAATGGAAAAAATAAAATGAAATGATAGAAAACCATCTCCTCCCCTCCCATAAATAATAAAATAAATCCGCTGCTGCTGTTCTGACGGAAGGCTGGCGGAGAGCTTCGAAAGGTCACCATAGCTTCCAATGAAATAAAAAATTGGTACTGAAAATTTGCCACCTTGTGATTTAAAACAGTTAAAAAGGAAGGAAGAAAATCGGCTCTCAAGCTTTCCTTCCAAAGCCACAGAAAACAGTCAGGGTGACTATGATAAAGGGCACTGCTCTGATGGAGGCAGAACATGAAATATAATTAATTTCTATCATTTAACCTTTAATTAAGAGCCAAAATGTAAGAAGACCATCCATCTCAAAATCAGATATTTCAGTTCTACCCAAGTGGCCTAGTATACGCATGCCTGAGTGAGCAAGCACTTCATGCTCCAACAAAGGATGGCCACATTTCTAATTCTAGACTTCACTCAGTTTTGTTCAGTTTTCTGCCTGCACTTCTGCTGCTACTACCCCTGGATGACACTTTGCTGGATGCTTAAATTGCTAAAAATTATGTAAGTCACATTTCATTACGTTGTGCACTGTGAAACACCTGATACACTTTGATCTGTGTTAACACAGACTCTGTTACATAGACCAGAAAGAAACATTGACAATAAATAAATAAATAAAAAGTATTAAGTGCAAACCTTTTTAAAGGATGGTGAAGTAAAAAAAAAAAAAATAATAATCTTCCTATTAAATACACAATGCTGAGCATATGTGTTGTTTTTTTGTTGTTGTTTGTTTGTTTGTTTTTTGCTATTTTCTACCAAGTGGTCAGGGATTGTAATGCCTCTGCCTGCCTCTCCTTCCCATCCTTCCCCCCCACCCCATCACCACCACACACATCCCAAAATAGGAATCAGTTTGGATGGAGGGATGCCCACAAAGATAATGTCAATTAGGCTGTTGGAAAACCCAGAGAAACTTCCTTCTGAATTACTGGATCGACGCCAGTTCAAATGGCAGTTTTCAGTCCCAGTTTTCAGTGAAGTTAATAATGGGTTTCTTTATTCTTTCAAATAAACAGAAGTGTCAATTCACAAAATTAAAGATAAATCACTTATACAAACTCTTTTAACTGTCCATAGCTGCCTTGCTGGTAGAAATAGCTTTAGCAAATTGGTCTTTTTGTTGTTATTGTTTTAGTTTGGTTTGATTTTGGTTTTCCCCTCAGGGCAACACAAGAAAAACAACAGAAGACAGGAAGGGATATGTGACTTTGACTTATTTTTATGGTTTTTCACTTCAAGCATTAAATTTCCCTGCTCCCTACACAGTAGTGGGTCTGAAAGGATTGAAGCAGAACTGAGTTACTTGTACACTGCAACCAGAATTGCTCTCATTCTGATTAGTACTAATTAGGGAACGCAGCTACTCGCTGAACAACAGAGCAACCTCCTCAAAATTTTGAAAGCTAAAACCATGGCTTTCAAGACAACCTAAATATATATCTATTAGCAAGACAGAATTTCAAACTAGGGATTTCAAGGGAATATTTTTGAAGCTCAGAAATTTGGGTTCCCAAATCTCAGTTCCTAATCTGAGTATTTTTGTATCATCTAATCTGCACCTAACTGGACCTCCAGCAAATGTTGGCCTCAGGCAACTCCCAGGTGTCTGATGTGGACCCAGTTTGAAAACATTTCTTTCCCAATGCACTGTTTATAAAATCAACAATTTCTCCTTTTTTACATATTTACCATTTTGTAGGGACTTATCTTGCCTTCCCTGAAAATGTTTCTTTTTTATTCATACACAGATATGTTGCCAAAGTGTAAGGAACTGTCAATATTTTGTCTGCCTTCAGTTTCTCACTCTGACACGAACTTTCTGCAAGACCTTGGAAAACCACAACATCCTTTCATTCCTATCATTCCCACTTTTAAGTATTTTAAGTGGGATGAGAGGTCCTGTTTCTTTGTTCTAAAATGTTTGCACAAAACCCTGAAGAGCATCATGTTGAATAGGGATGGGATATTTCTGACAAGAAAATGAATAATTTTCTGCCACTTCTAATATACACTCAAGTCTTTCCAACACTGTTAGAAAGCTAGATGTACACAAATGAATGGTACATCTCATACGCTTCTGCAAACCAAAAGTTTGTTACTGTATTGGGTTTACATGGCAAGGGTTTGGTAGCTGGGGGGCTGCAATGGTGGCCTCTGTGAGCAGAGCCTAGCAGCTGCCCCATATCAGATCAGAGCCAGCTCCAGCCAACTCCAAAAAGGACCCATTGCTGGCCAGAGGGGAGCCAGTGAGCGATGCTGGTTGGCCCTCTGGAAGAGCAGATTTAAGGAAGGGAAGAAAAAAAACTGCTGCATCACAGCATCTGGGAGAAAGAGAGGAGTGAGAACCAGGCCTGCAGCACCCCAAGGTCAGTGCAGAAGGAAGGCATGAGGTGCTCCAGGCGCCAGAGCAGAAGTTCCCCTGCGGCCTGTGGAGAGGCCCCTGGTGGAGCAGGCTGTCCCCCTGCAGCCCATGGGTCCCACACGGAGCAGATCTCCATGCTGCAGCCAGTGGAGGAGCCCCCGGTGGAGCAGGTGGATGTGGCCTGGAGGAGGCTGCGGCCCGCGGAGAGCCCCCACAGGAGCAGGCCCCGGGCCGGAGCTGCAGCCTGTGGAGAGGAGCCCACGCAAGAGCAGGGGGTCTGGGGGGAGCTGCCACCTGTGTGGTACAGACCCGTGTTGGAGCAGTTCTTGAACTGCTGCTTTCCATTTGGGAAGCCCATGGCATCCCGTGGGAGGGACCCCCTGTGGACCAGGGGCAGAGAGTGACCGTGAAGGAGTGGCGGACATGAAGCATTAAGGACTGACCACAGCCCTCATTCTCCATTCCCATGTGCTGCTCAGGGGGAGGATGTAGAAGAGGGTGGATGGGAGGAAGTTGTTTTAATTTGCTTTTTTTCTTGTTGTTTCTCACTGTTCTAGTCTGTTAGTAATAGGCAATAAATTATATTAATTTCCCTAAGCTGAGTCTGTTTTTCCCATGACAATAATTGTTGAGTGATCTCCCTGTCCTTATCACAACTCCTGAGCCCTTTCCATCATATTTCTCCCCCTTTTCCTTTGAGGAGGGGGAGTGAGAGAAAGGTTGTGGTGGAGTTCAGCTATGTAGGTGGATAAACCCCCCATAATTATTTAAACCAACTCCTCTGAAGCTTGGTTCACTTACTGGTTTCTCCTGGACGCCAGCTGGATCCATGATATTTTTTTTTGCTTCTTTTCAGTTGTAGCATAGTAATTGTGGGTCTCTGCTGACTATCAGAAGTTGCAATTGAAAAATAATTGAATGCTACTTGCAACACTATTCTTATTTTTTTCAGAGTATTTCCCTATCCTTCATTATTTTGCCCTCAAAGCTATGTAGTACCTATGTACTATCTTTTTTCCTTGCTTTGGCAGCAGGTGTAATATATCTAATATAACATCATCAATTACTCTGAAGCTTACAGTATCCAATTAATATTTATCCATATCCATATCATTGTTACCTATCATTATATATCCATCATTAAACCAGCAATTGGAGTGATTTTTCATTCATGAAATGCCCTGTATTTAATTACTTTAGGCAATGAGAAAAATACAGCCTAAGCAGAAAGGAAATAGAACACACATAATGCACATTTTTTCTAAAAATATTTTACCCAGTATTTGATATTAGGAAAATGGGATACTATAACCTCATTTATAACTCTTAGTTCCTATATAACTGATCATTCATAAACAGATACTCTGCTATATTGTGATGATTTTTACATGCTCAAATTCTAAGTTTTTCATAATTTCCCTACTAAGCTTTTGCATTAATTTCCCATTTCAACATTTTATTTCTGTCTTGGGCCATAAAAAATATAATTGTTACCACTGAAGTTGCAGCTCTTTTACTCCCAAAAGGCCAATTCATTTTACAAAGCACATACACTGCACAGCTTATTGGCCTTCAATTTCCATCATCAAATGTTAACACTACTTGGAGGAAACTTAAGTTAGGAAAATGCCAATGAGTAATGAAGATGGCTCCTATAATAAGGATTTGTTGCCCAGCATTATAAAGTGGAGCTTTTATTGGAAACCGTTTCCTTGAGTTGAGCTATTCAACCTCCAAGCCATTAAAAAAATAGTTTAGGTTTTCCACCATGCCATGTGTATAGAGGAGCTAATTTCCATCCCAAACAATAAGATGAGATGAAGTAGACAGTAACTAATGTGAATTGTTCCAAGCCAGCCAGTACTACAAGTTCACATATATATATATATATATATATTATATATATATATACACACAATGTTTCTACAACCGTTACAAAAATTAGTAAAATAAGAAAAGAATTTGTGATTAACAATTTTTGGAAGTGTGTATATATGTTCAAAATAAGTTGGGGTTAACCTATGATGTTGGAGTTACTCAGTTTTACTCTGAGGAAAAAAAAATAAGGATAAGATTCACTATTTAGAACTTCTTATCAATTAATTCAAATTCATATCATCTGGCAAACCATTACAGCTGGTATAAATCTGTGTTGGTTCCAAAGGTTCACAAGATTTTGGATTCTGAAGAGATACATGTATTTGTGGAGGTGATATATGAGATTTACTGGCACAGGGTACTGAAAAATAGGGTAGGATAGTATTTTCATGCCATGTTTCATATTTTCATATTCACAAGTTATGATGCGTAATGATCAATGTATGCTTTAAAATTGTCCTTTTCATGATTCATGTCAAATAGAACAAGGGAGGGTATATTACATTAGGACAGAATGACTGTAGAAGGAAAAAAGGCATAGAAAAAAATAACTCTGATATCTGAAATTCACCATGATGCGCAAAGCTTTTTGAGTGACTTTAAAGTTTCTGACAAACACTTTGAAAGGAAACATGTAAAATTAAGATCTGAGTGTTAAGGTGTATTTGATTGGTGATTTGATTTTTAATGCAAGGTATAATCATTACTTTCATCTCAGGGGAAATTTGTATAAGCTAAAACTTGATTAATGATCTGTTTTGTTGTTGAAGTTGTTGTTGTTTTAAAGATAATAATCAATACCTTAACAAATGCAACTTACAAGGCTCATGATTCAATTAGATACAAATTATTCCATGTGACAATGCTGTGTTCAGGCATAAGAATATATAAATGTAGTACTTTCCTTGTCAGAATTAATAATAAAGACAAACCATGCCAATAGATTGGTTTTCAACAACTATTAAATTATTTCATTATATCATCAATTACTTTGCACCACTATATTTTTAATATCTAGGTGGACAGAATAATTTAAGGTAATAAAAGATTCCTTCATTGTGATGTGGTTTCAATGAATCCTGCAGTTAATATGTCCCTAGAAACTTACTGAGATGTATAGTTTTGCTTATCTATTTTTACTAATAGAGTCACTCCAATTTCATTAAATGATTTTCATATAATGAAATTGAACTACTTTTGAAATACTTTGCATAAAGTAGGGATTCTTTTTTCATATCTAGTTTTGAGAAAAGATGAGAAAATAAGGGAACAAGATGACTGAATCAACTTGACAAATTTAATATGAATTTGTGAAATGTGGTCAATTCAAATCTATATTATTTTTTTTAATAAAAAATAATCGCCATCAAAATCTGGTTCCACTCCCCAAAAGCTATATTTATTTGCTACTTTCTAACTAATTAGAAGAACTTTTAACATTTTCTCATTATCCACATTGTTTGATACCCAAAGATTATGTCAGTTTCAAACTTGATCTTTTTACTTTCTACATTCTAGGATATTTTCTTTTTTAATAGGAGAATTTCCTAAGTTCCAGGTAAAAATGTATCAAAGACAGTATTCTCTCGGTCCCTTCTGTGCCCAAGAAGCATAATAAAATGTGCTTGAAGAAAATAGATAGCCAAGGAGATGTATTTATTTATTGATTTATGTTAAATTCTTGAAAACTCCATAAATGGGGGAAATATCATAAAGTTCCAAACCTTTTTAAAAATATGAAACAAAGAAACACTGCAACAAACATTATGGAGCCCAGAACTGTTCTGACCACTTAATGCAGCAGCTGCACCAAGTTACATTCAATAATCATAGAACGGCTTGGGTTGGAAGTGACCTTAAAAAATCATCTAGTTCCAACCCCCAATAACTCTTTCAGTGAAAGATACCGGAATATTTATATTAGATATTTATTTTTTGCATTAGATATTTATAAAATATTTTTTCCCCAGATACCATTTCCTTTTGTTTTCCCCAAACTACAGATTAGTTTATGACCTGCATGGATTTTCTTTTAACTCTGGACTTTTACTTTATTTTTCATACTGAACATGTTTGCATAGACAGACAGGAAAGAAAGTAAGGAGAGAGAGAGGTACAGCTAAACAATCTAAAAGTTTGTGTTTCATTTGTTCCTATGCAGACAATTTTCACACACCCCAGTTTGTGACTTCCCAGTATATTCCCGTAAAAGAATTCACTACGATATTCTTAATAAATCCATTTTTAATGCAATTATATGTATAAGCTACTACTTTTATTTATCACAACATTTATTTTTTATCTTAAAGTATAAGATGCACCTATTTGTTGAACACATTTATTACACAGAATTGGAAGGTCACAAGCCAAGTGAAATCATTTAGGTCTAGTGGCTTAACTGTTCCCCTTTTCCCTGATACACATTTTGTTATCTTTAAAGTTCTTTTCATATTTTCTCTCTCTTTCAAGTTTTTATTTATTTAGTTAATTTTTTCCCCTGAGGAATAAAAGCATCCAACAAACTTTTCTGTGTGCCATCTACTATTTAACCATAGCAGTTACCCTTTGAGAGTATAAATACTCTTCTGACTTTGCTTTGCCAACCTTGTTACTTTCAATTTACAAATCCTTAATGTAACAAATATCCTTTCCTTTTAACTGCTCATGGACCTGCCTGCTGGACTTATTTTAGGATCTTCGTGTTTCTCATGAAAATAGTATGATGAGCAAATATATATATATATTTTTTTCCTAGCTTTTCATAAAGCTAGAACAATGCACCCTGCAAAGGACAGGAAGTCTAAACAGACTGCAAACAGTTCCCATTATAAAAGCAGTCAGGAATGAAAACTTGAACAATTATAATACCAATTCTATTAAGCAAAGCAGATAAGCAAACACTTATTTTCTCAGTTAAGAACATACAGAAAAGCTTTCCCAGAAGTGTTTTTTACTTCCTATCCAAATCACTCTGATGTTGAATATAAAATGAGACAGATCTATACTCCTCCAGTAGTTGAATTCGTGCTCCTAGGAAGCACAGATCAAAATCTTTTAACATTAGGTGTATGGGGCCAATCAAGGAGGCATGACCCTCCAACACAGGAGGTGAATGCTAGCTACACAAAGAGCATCAGACTATTATAGCAGTGACTATTCTGTCTCTTTTGTTTTTGTAAGTGGGAGAAGAGGTCCATTTAAATGAAAAAGCATTCCCAGATGAGAAACACTGATTTAGTTATTCAGTTATCTAACTCAAACTAGCATGATGATTCTCAGTACATAAAAGTGTGTGTAGGACTTTCCATAAAGAGCTTCAGTTCACAAAAGTAATATGCTCCCTAAATCATTTGTGTCTTCTTTAAATACTTAGGAGTATCTGTTCCAGAAGGATTTTTAACAGCATATTGAAGAGACTGTCTTTGCAATATTAGTAAGTCTTAAAGGAAGTTATCACATATTTGCACATGCAGGTATACTTGAGCACATTTTACAAGAACACTGTAGAAGTTACAAAACAATTGACCCTGTTTAAAAATCCTTTTTGGAAAACAAAATAAAACAAAACAAACAAACAAACAAAAGAACACATTCTTATTTGTTACTGTTTCATAAGATTTCAGATTTTTTTCTCAGTTTGGATGACAAAGACAATTCTACTGACAAGGTCCAAGAGCTGCAAAATATATTCTAATACAAAAGGTGATTATTCACTTGTATTAATCAATGTGAAAAAAATTACAAACGTTTCTGGTGTTAAATATTTTTAAAGCATGTTTTCTCCCACTACATAGTCCATTAAGAAGGGCTGCATCACTTGGTGCACCAAGTACTCTGAAAAGTAATCTGAAATCACTTGAAAAGGAGCATGTTTGAATATGATGCTAAAAATCTGTAGCTACTTTTCAGCAAGAAAGTGTTAACTTCTATCTGCAGTTGAAAAGTTGAAAAGATGAATGCAGAAAATTGGCTCAGAGCAAGACATTATTATTTTTATTTTATTTTATTTTTTTACCCAATTTATGATGGCAACCATTTCAGACCTAAAAATAATGCACAGAACTCCTTAGGAATTTTAATTTTCTTAAATGAACAAAGTAGGGACAGCTACACGATGAAACATGAGGTAATTCAGAAGACTGAAGCTCTCAGCTGTAAGACTATCATTATTGTTTCATAAAAATTAAAACAGAGGAAAAATACATGTATATACATATATACGTATTTCCTAATGTGCATTTCAGCTCACTAAGCAGATTACTGTAACTGAAGATTAGCAGATTATCTCAAATTTTTGTACTACCATCTAGAATTGCCAATGAAAATTGGCCATCTACGGCAGCCTCCATTTGAAGAGCTTGAAAGTTTCAAGTGTGACAGGCATAAACTGGGGGGAAATCAGCACTTTTATAAATAGCATGCTAGGAAGTACAGAGATCATGACCTATATGACCTATACAGAAGCACCCACCACACTCATTACATTTATTTGAGTGTGGACACTGGATCCCATAATGCACCAAATGTTCTTATCTTGCTGGGATAACAAATGCTACAGAGAGCAACTGGGAAGCCTGGAGCTCTATGAAATAGAAAGGACAATGCATCAGTGTGAACAGATGACACAGTGTTTATGAAAGAAAGATCAGACGTGATGCTGCCTTTACCTTCATTGGCAATATCAAATCTCAGCATCCCTCCCTCCTTCTAGCCATAAGACCCTCAACTATGCTCTCTCTTTCTCTCTATTCCTTCCAAGTTAATTTCCTCCAAATCAATTTCACTGTTTCCATCACCTCAGGAGACAGGATGTTCCTTCAATATCCTAGTAACTGACAAACGTGCTTTCTCATTCTCATTACAACACAAGGAAAACTCATTACATGCTGGGAGATGGCTGTCTTATTGCTGGTTTTACTCTGAAAATATGCTTTCTAATATACCATGGAAGAGATACTTATGGTAGTGAATCTTTAATTCTGGAAGGTGCATATTGGGAGTGATATACTGCTTTCTGATATAGACAAACATCTTCCATAGATTGCAACTTTACAATAGATCTGACATCTGTAGCTCTCGACCTGAGTGGGGGGAAAAGCTGGTCAACGCCAAGCAGAAAACAAAGAAACACACCTATAGGGTTTGCCAAGAGAATGCTGCCCATATAGTACCTTTTCCTGCCTCCACTGTTTCTCCCAGTCCCTCAATTTCTTCTGGGTTTTCTAGTATTTCCCCTTTGCCCTGACTGAAGACATACCAAATTCCCTTGGTAGTAGCCAAGGACCTGTATCTTTTAGGAAAAAGCAAGTTCTTTGCTGCTTTGATCCTTACATTGCAGATGGTAGGGTCCCCTATATCACTGCCTGTAGCGTGAAAAATACTGTATAGAAACTTGAGACAAAAGCTCTTGTTCCCTGTTGAGCAGGAGCTCAGCTATATTTTCATGCATGCAGTTAAGCAGCAGAAGTGATTTTTCACCGTGGTCAAATCAATAGATGCAGTAACAGTAAATGTCACGTGAGAACTTGCTATATTAACAACTTAGATGAGGTGAGATTGCCTACATGATTACCAGTTAAAGTCTGACCATTTCCACTACACCATTTTGATAGCCATCTCACAGATATATCCCATGGCATTTTGAGTTCAGTGCCTTCTGTGAGAGCTGAAGGTTGAGGAATATACATAGGTTGCTGTAATGACCCAGATGTTTTGTGAGTCAGGAAACTGCATATCCTGCTTGTGTGGGAGAGTGTTTGGTTTGTTTAGTGTACAGTGGTTTGATGTGAAAGAACAATAGAAGGCTCCATATTGTGGAGCCCATGTCTCATCACCTGTGTATCAGAGAGGTCACACGGGGAACTGCACTGAAAGCTCTTGCACAGCATCCCAAGCACATACACTTCTTTCACAAAATGAATGTTCAAAGACATGTTTGCACAAACAAGGTAATTTTGGGTGTATTTTACTATATACTTGTGAAAAAAACAGGGACAAGGAGTGCAAACCTCTGTAGTGCACAACATTTTATATATTAGTGAAGCAAAATAACTGTTCTTGAACATTTAAAGAGTAAATTAAATCTTCCGGTATCTTCATTTTATTTTTTTCTCCACAATTTCTGCAAAACCCAGGGTTGATTCTACTTTCAAATATAACAAGCAACACCTTGTGCAGACTAACAAGCTGGGTAAAAATTTCAGAAATACACTGCTGATTTTGAATCTTAAATTGCATTAACTTTCAGCACAAAGACAGACTGCTCTATTAGTTTTTATATCAACCTATTAGCTATTCTGTGGCTATTTTGTCCTGAAGATTCGTTCATTCTTCTCTATGATTAAGCTGAAGCCTAATAGCAAGTTTCTATTCTAAGAAAAAAAATAAACTTTAAGTTTTTTAAATATCACTGGAATGTTTATCTGGCCACTCTACTTTGTGAAATGGGGCCTTGCTTTGTTGAGCAGTGTCTAAAGCTTTTTTTCTGCGACTTGCAAACACTCAGTTAATTTGTTTGTAATTTATTTATATCTGTCCTGCCTTAACCCAGCACCACACTCACTCTCCCCAGGTGGGATGGGAGAAAGAATCAGAAAGAAAAAAGTGCGAGAGCTCATGGGTTGAGTTAAGGTCTGTTTACTAGGTAAAGCAAAAGCCACATTTACAAGCAAAGCAAAACAAAGAATTAATTCACTGCTTCCCAGGGGCAGGCAGGTGTTCAGCCACATCCAGGAAAGCAGGGCTCATCACACATAATGGTTTCTTGGGAAGACAAATGCCATCACCTCCCTCTTTCTTTACCCCAGCTGTTATTTCTGAGCATGATGCCACATGGTGTGGGACCACCGTGACCACCTTTAGTCACCCTGGGCCAGCTCTTCTGGCTTTGTCCCCTCCCAGTTCCTGGTGCACCCCCAGCCTCCTTGCTGGCAGGCAGCATGAGGAGCAGAAAGGTCCTTGGCTCTGTGTAAGCTCTGCAGCAACTGAAACATCAAAACAAGTGGTGTTATCACCATCATCAAGTGCTGCCATCACCACTATTGTTATCAAAAATTCAAAACACAGCATTGTATGAGCCTCTGTGAAGAATAGTAACTCTGAACCAGCCAAATCCATGACAATATCACTTCTGTGCTTAACATGTAAACTTCAAAATCTGTCTGAGAATCAGTGAAAAAGTGCAAAAATTCAGATGCAGAAAAAGGCAAACATCTTTAAAATCAGATTAGCAACTTTGGTTTCCACCACAAAAGGCAAACTAGCTCAGAGTACAAAAGAGATTATAATGTTACCATCTAAATTAGTGTTTGCCCACATATTTAATAATATGTGCAGCTCTTGTGCCCTTAGGAAAGGTAATAACGATGATGATGATGATGATAATGTCAGAAAAGGGAACCAAAGATGATTAGAGGAATGCAATGCTTTCAAGAAAAGAATGACTAAGTAAACAAAGACTTTTCAGCTTACAGTAGAAGTAACAGGAGCCATGGTGAAAATGATAAGAGATGGCACTTAAAGTAGGGAATAGCTGCTTTGTTGGACTCCTTGCCAGAGGACATAATAGAGTCTAAATTTTACATGGGCTCAAGGGAAGACTGAAAAAAACTAATGGAAAAGAAATCCATTTAGATTTGCTAAATACGTAAAATTCACATCTAGTTCAGTCCTGAGGCTGGGAAAGTGATCAGAGAAAGAATCCTATTTTGTCCTATCCTTATCCCTCCCTAATTGTTCATATATGGCAACTACTGGAAGAAGCACACTGAACTGAACAGTCCTTCACTCTGACCAAGTACAGCCGTTTGTATCTTCTTATAACCTCAAACTGACCCTTTCCTCCTTTACATTCAGTGGAAAACTTCAGTTGTCTTCAGTAAGGGTTACATTACATTCATGCTTAAACAACTACCTGTCTTTATAATACTTGAAATCTTATTTCTTTCTAACTGATGACCTGACAGGGTAATTTCATTCTGAAAGAGAAATCACTGATAGAAAATCAGGCATTTTCTCCTTAGGTCCTATTTTTCTTCTTTCTTCTCTATCTCCAACCTATTAATTTGAAGGAGAGATGTCAGTGGAAATATGGTAGCTATGAAGTTACAAAACATCCAGCCCTAACTCATTTGTGTTAAGACGTGCATGAGGGAAAAAATGGTAGGTATCATCCTTTGCTGTTGTACTCTGTAGAACAAAATCCTGTTGGCATGGCTTTTCAGGATATGACATTATCAGATCTGGGACACGTAGCAAGTTTCAGGATTTGGGCACGTGATGTAGCCGTGAGATAAACCTGGACCTGTAGAGTCGTAGCTCATGCAAATGCACCCTGTATAGAAACCAGGCCCAGGTGTATGCTACCAAGTGGTTGATCACATAGGAGCAGACATGTCCAAAATACCCATTTCCTCACAAAAACACAGTAGCCATGCTACACAAAAATCCCATATCATTATGATTTGAATCAGATCTTCAGAGAGCTACAAATCTAAAGCTTAGCGATAACTTGGCCCGTCCTTCAATGTATTAAATCTATGTGATCTATTTTGATATCAAGACTTTTTTCTCAGTTGTCAAAAGCACATAGTTAGTTTTTGCACAGCTTTTAAATAACGATCCAAATCCTTCTTTGCTTTTTTATCAGAACAGGTACTGCCATTCTGCCTTGTAAGAGAACAAAGTAGGCTGTAGTTCAAGCACCAGCCAGCATTTTCCCTTTGTTTTTCTGATTGCAGGCTGATTACACAACACTAATGAGAACTTTTATTTATTTACCAAGATGAACAGAAGCCAAAACAGAGAAAATGAAAAATGTTAAATCTTTAAAGAGATCACTTTTCCCTGTCATAATGGGGCTGTGGGCAGTGTTCCTTTTACTGCTACTGAAAGAAAAGAAGGATGGGGGTTGGGGAGGATAGAGGGGGAATGAGGCATTGCACAGGCTGAGTTTTACAGTAGCTATCTTCTGGCTCACCTCCCAGACATTATGTCGTCCTGTCATCATGATGAAGTCTCTGTCCCATATTGACATTTATTCTGCAGGTAGAAGGCTATTTGTTCTCAATTGCTGTATCTCTGCTCAGCTTTACTATCTTCAATGATACTACGCTAATGTACAGGGGTAGAGCATCAGACAATTAGGAACTATGCTCCCTGCTTGCTTTTGGAGCCCTTTCTCAAATGAGAAGGTGATTCTGGCTTTTTAAGGATTCAAATATTTTGTAGATGTAAAACAAAACTAAACAAGACAACAACAACAAAAAACCATGCAACAACAACAAAACACCAATACAGCAGTTCCTATGATGGCACTTCCAACCAAGGCGTTTGTACATTTGAATTTCTTGGAATTAGCAAAGCTCTCATCTCCCTATTATACTGAGTAGCTCATGAAGGTGCATATTTTATTCACCTATTCCTAATGGACACCTGTAATTAAAATAAAAATAATTAAAAAAATAGAACCAAAAAATATTCTAAGATCTAATTTGTTGTTAAATAAGCAGCATATGTTGCTAGTCATTTTCATTTTTTCAAAAACTGCTTAAATATCATTACAAAATCAAATGAGGCTTCTTCACAGAACCAATCATGCTGTTCTCCTTCATAAAAACCTGAAAGAATAGTCATATTACACAGTACCTAATTTAGAGAAGTGGTATCATTATAAGCATTACAGCAGATTTAACATGCTTCACTTTTGCCTCTTTGCAGATGCCTGGAATATCCAGTCCTGTACAAGTTATATGTATCTCATCCCTTTTCCTTACGGCTGTTCATCCCAAGCTGCCACTGCCTCCTCATTCACACTACGTACTTCCCACTTCTCATCGCCACTGTCAGCATAAGTCCTGAATTTGGCCTTGTACATGCCATATTTTGAACATATATTGGCATACTTCACTAGCTTAGAACCAATGTATCCAAGACCTACAATGACAGCTTTCACCAGCATGGGAAATTAAAAGTGGAGCCTACAGCCTCCTTAAGAGACCACACAACATCATTCCTCTCACTCAGTACCTTAATCAGCACCTATCCCTGGGGCTAACCCTAGCCACAGCTATCACTCTGAACCAGCACCGAAAGCTGTGCAGAAATCCACTATATCAATTTATTTCTCTATTTTTGAGTTGTGCTGTCTTGTACTTATAGCCTGATGAGCTGAAACATTGTGTTTCTTATATTCCAGAAAATGAACTTTTCTGTTACAGGACTTTATCCCAGACCTGGGCAATTTCAATCAGTTAAGGTCATGGAAGTCATGTGATTACCTCATATGTCATGAGATTAAAGATTATTTTTTTTTTTGGTTCATTGATTGGCTGTTTTTTTGTGTGTGTTTGTTTGCTTTTTTAATCTTGTCATTTCTGAGTCTGCAGGATGAACACAGGTAAGAGACTTCCAAGACTTTCTCCATGTCCAAGGAAGAAATAGGTTTAGTCTAATTTATATTTGTGGCTGCACAGCAAATGTGACACTCCTGAGGGTCATCACATTGCATGGACATTGTCATATACCTTCTCTTCCATAGAAGATATATATCTGTCCTTTTTGCTCTGCTGTGCTGGCCGCAGGGAAAGACAGCACAAAAATCTCTGCAAAGTCTTCTGATGAAGAAAGAGTTGACTCTTTCCACAGCTTGAAGTATGCCCTGTGAGCACAATAAAAATAATCTATTTACAGTGTACTTTTTGGCAATACTAAAATGCAACCAGTGAAAAGCTCTAGGCTATAGTCTGCTCTTTGTTGACTACCTCATCTCTCAATGCATAATACAAGCCGGCATGTCATCATGTTTTCCTACTGCCAGCAGATATTGAGCTCTGTTAGATATACACAACCCACTGAACAAGACATCCGCATAATAACAGTATGAAATGTTGTATTATGCCTTGATAACCCTGGTCTGAGAGTCAGTTCTCATTTTAAAATGAAAATTTTTAAAAAAAGAATGCTAATCTTCTGAGTAAAGATTTTAGGCCACTTTTACAGTCATTCGGTGGTATAAATTCAATGGTGCATTGTTGTTAAACTAATATGTATATTCTCGGTGCTGAAAGCAAAATATAAGGAGAACTCTTGAGTTCAGAATTGATGTTTAATATGATGCACTAATGTAAAATCCACTCGATTTTCAGAAGGATCTCTATAATGTCTATAACACAGGAAATGTTTCTGCCTACCAGGATTAAAAGGACATAGATTTGAGGTATCACAAAGGATTTCTTTTCAAAGAAGTGCACCTGTAACTCAAATCAAAACACATGTAACCAGTACAGGCCATATGCTAAAGACATTTAGACTAGTTTAACTCCTGACTAAAATTCAATTAACTGAATTTAAACTTTGCTGAAATAAGAAAGGAGTAGCTGTATTAGAAATCTGTCTGTCGGCAAATTTTGCAAGGGCACAGCTAAGCTAATTTACAGATGAGGATATTTAGATGAGCGTATTTTTCTATCAAGATAAAATCAGAATATTCCACCTTCAACTACGAAGACCTGTAAGAATAAAATATAATAAAATATTAAATTGTTTCCTGTCGTTGGCAGCTTTCTAAAGTGCTGTGCACAGATTTTGCCTTAGAGCAAAAAAAAACTATTAAGTTGTTGGCCACAGTTGCCCTAGTTGAAATCACAAGGGTCGCAAGAGATATTGCAGAAGATATGGTCTACCACAGAAAACCAGTTCAGAGCTATTCATCAAAATAATAATAATTAATAATAACAATGATATTGGTATAAACTGTATTTGTTTTTATGAAGGTGTTGTATTTTTACTGGAGTTTAATTATTATTTTTAAATAAGAATGGGTGTGTAGTACTCAGGGACATGGTTTAGTGAATAATGTTGGTGGTAGGGGGATGGTTGGACCAGATGATATTGGAAGTCTTTTCCAACCTTAATGATTCTATGATTCTATAAATGATATAATTATATCAATAAATTTGCTGCCAAGAAAATAAGATTAAATCTTATTAAATCTTATGCTTATTTTCTTTAATGCAAGAATAAATTTTGAGGTAATAGCTGTATTTTGCAGCCACAGCTATATTCTGGCTAATTTGTGACTTGAAGAAATTTTGATAAATTCCTTCACAAAATGCCTGAAAGTATGATTTCTCTTTTTAAAGCAACAGAAAGAAAAAGTAATGAAACATTTTGTCAAATTCACTCTCAATAAACAAATGTATCTTTCTAAAACAGATAAATATGTCTTAGAAGGAAACTACACAGCATAAAAAAGAAAGAAGAGGAACAAAAGATCATCAGTCTCAGAATACTTTCAGCTGAAAAATAGTGTTTCATTTGCAAGCAAAATGCAAGCCACAACCTAAGTACTTGCCAGTAAGTTTCACATACCAGAGTCTGTTTTAAGTTCTAAATTCAGAGCAATTTCACCATACCTTCCAAGAGTCTTCAACATCTTAAAATCCATACTTCACTGCATACATTTTCTCTTGTACTGCACACAGTACAAGAGTAAATGAAAGGTGCCTAGATATGGGTAAGGCTACTTTTTCATGATTTTTACATCTCTTTTCAATTAAAAGTTGTAGTTGATTCTGTTTCACAAATCCAACAAACCTGGATTGGTCATATACTTGGTTTGCAGGATAAATTATATAGCATGGATAGTAATAATTGAGTAACATACCTAACAGCAGCTCTGCTAAACTGACCCTACTTTTTCTTTAAACTATATTGCCTGAATGTCAATAGGTTTTGGTTGTTTGTTTACACTTTAAAGGGAACTGAGTAACTATTTTTTTTTCTCCTTTCATTTTCCTGTCACGTTTAAATCAAAAACAAAAATCACACCCAGATTAATTTATGAGGTACTAAGGCAGTTCTAGATATTATCTATTGGAAACTACCTTTAAGCTCTAAACTTCTCAAAAGAGATTCTGCGGAGGATGGCTATGAGTCTGTTGCTACTCACAGCCAGATGAACTAAATGCAGATGAAGCAGACTGCTGGCAAATGCTTTTGTCAGTCTGTGAACACCAAACATCAGAGCTTGCTCTTTATTGCCTAAGATGTCTCCTTACTAATCAGTCACTTGATGTGTTAGCAATACTAATATGTGTCTATTATCAAACAAACATGGAATACAAATAGGTACATTCCCATAGACTAAAATCAACAGGTTCATTCATAAATAAAATTTGCAAATTCACCATGGGGCAATTTAGAGGCAACAGCATACACTCAAATGACAATAGTTTAAAAAAATCCTAGTGCATCAACAAAGTCATGGTACCTTCATGTATTCTTGCTCTTTCAGCAAGGAAATTCAGCTTAGACTAGTCTGCTAGTTAAAAGTTAAAAAGAGTAGTAAGTAGGATGAGGAATGGATGACAGCTACATCCATACTTTTAAACATCTGATCATGAGACTGGATTAATCAAGACTAATTAACAGTATTCTGATCATCTGTAATATGCACGTTTTCACATCAGCTCTGTTATGCTCAGCAACAGCGTGGTCCATTCATTAATGCCTTCTTTGGATGTCTTTACTAGCCAGACCACTTATCCTCGGGGTACTCAGCCTCCCAACCTGGAAGTCTGGGACGAGGAACAGAAGAAACCCCACAGTTCAGGTGGAAACAGTTAGAGACTGCTGCTCCACCTGGCCTGTCACAGGTGCATGGGTCCAGATGGGATCCACCCGAGGGTGCTGAGGGAGTTGGCAGATGTGATTGCTGGGCTGCTTTCCATCATCTATCAGCGGTCATGGTCATCCAGAGAGGTCCTGGATGACTGGAGACTTGCTAATGTGACACCCATCTATAAGAAGGGTGTTGTGGTTTAGCCCGGCTGGCAGCCAAACACCGCACAGCCGTTCGCTCACCCTCCCCCCTCCCTCTCCGGGATGGGGGAGAGAAACGGGAAAGTGAAGCCTGTGAGTTGAGATAAAGACAGTTTATTAAGACAGGGAAAAGAATAACAATAATAATAATAATAATAATAGTATTAATAGTAATAATGTGTGCGAAATAAGTGATGTACAATGCAATTGCTCACCACCCGTTGACTGATGCCCAGCCTATCCCCGAGCAGCTGGCCCCCACCCCCACCCCAGCTAGCCACCCCTATATATTGTTCAGCATGACGTCAGATGGTATGGAATACCCCTTTGGCCAGTTTGGGTCAGCTGTCCTGGGTCTGTCCCCTCCCAGCTCCTGCTGCATCCCTAGCCTGCTCGCTAGCAGGACAGAGCGAGAAGCTGAAAAGTCCTTGGCTTGGTGTAAGCACTGCTCTACAGCAATTAAAACATCAGCATGTTATCAGTGCTCTTCTCATTCTAATCCAAAACATAGCACCCTGCCAGCTACTAGGAGGAAAATTAACTCTGTCCTAACTGAAACCAGGACAAAGGGTCGCAAGGAGGACCCAGGGAACTACAGGCCTGTTAGCCTGACCTCGGTGCCAGGAAAGGTGATGGAACAGGTCATCTTGAATGCAATCATGCAATGTATGTAGGACAACCAGGGGATCAGGCCCAGACAGCATGGGTTCATGGAAGGCAAGTCCTGCCTGACCAACCTCATCTCCTTCTATGACCGGGTGACCCCTCTGGTGGATGAGGTGAAGCCTGTTGACGTAGTCTACCTATATGTCAGCAAGGCCTTTGACACGGTCTCCCACAGTATTCTCCTGGAGAAGCTGGCAGCCCATGGCTTGGACAGGTGCACTCTTTGCTGGGTTAAAAAACTGTCTGGACGGCTGGGCCCAGAGAGTAGTGGTGAATGGAGTGAAATCCATTTGGCGACCAGTCACCAGTGGTGTTCCCCAGGGGTCGGTGTTGGGGCCCATCATCTTCAATATCTTTACTGACGACTTGGATGAGGGAACTGAGTGCAGCCTCAGTAAGTCTGCAGATGACACCAAGTTGGGGGGAAGTGTTTATCTGCTGGAGGGTAGGAAGGCCCTGCAGAGGGACCTGGACTGGATGGGTCGATGGGCAGAGGCCAATGGGATGAGGTTCAACATGGCTAAGTGCTGGGTCCTGCACTTTGGTCACAACAACCTCATGCAGCGCTACAGGCTTGGGGGCAGAGTGGCTGGAAAGCTGGGGAGAGGAAAAGAATCTGGGGGTGCTGATTGATGCTCACCTGAACATGAGCCAGCAGTGTGCACAGGTGGCCAAGAAGGCCAATGGCAGCCCAGTTTGTATCAGGAATTGTGCAGCCAGCAGGACCAGGGAGGTGATCATCCCCCTGTACTCTGCTCTGGTGAGGATGCACAACAAGTACGGTGGTCAGTTTTGGGCCCCTCAGTACAAGAAGGACATAGAGGCCCTAGAACGTGTCCAAAGAAGGGCTATGAAGCTGGTGAAGGGCCTGGAACACAAGTCCTATGAGGAGCGGCTGAGGGAACTGGGGTTGTTTTGTCTGGAGAAGAGGAGGCTCAGGGGAGACCTGAATGCTCTCTACAACTACCTGAAACGAAGGTGTGGGGAGATGAGGGTTGGCCTCTTCTTGCAGATAACTAGTGATAGGACTAGAGGGAATGGCCTCAAGTTGCGCCAGGGGAAGTTTAGGTTGGAAATTAGAAGACATTTCTTCTCAGAAAGAGTAGTCAGGCATTGGAATGGGTTGCCCAGGGAATTGGTGGAATCACCATCCCTGGCGGTGTTCAAGGAGAGGTTGGACCTGGTGCTAAGGGATACGGTTTAGTGAGTGACATTGGTAGTAGGGTGATGGTTGGACCAGATGATCTTGAAGGTCTTTTCCAACCTTAATGATTCTATGATTCTATGATTAACATGAAACAATTCTTTATTACAGAAGTCAATGCTTTCTTTCAAATGCTTCACCGAAGGATGCTAGCAGTTGAGAAACCATCAATATTTAATCCACACCCAGCAGATAAAGCTGCACAATCTCACTGGAAAGCATACTTTTGTGCAAACGTTATTACAAAAATACACTGGGTAATAACTATTCGGTTACAAATTAACACAGGTTGGGAATACAAAAGAAGATCATTGCTTTAGGGAAAAATAATAAAAATATAGATATAAATACACCCAAACAGAAGTTCCTTTCACGTTAGTTTTCCTTCAGTACTGCTATGGTGATATGAAACAATGTTCATCTGATCAGTGAATAACAAAGCTGCTTATTCAGGCACAATATGGCAGCTCATTACGACCTAAATATTCCTGCACGCACTTTCCTATTCTTTTCAGCAGCATAACATTTTGTTTCTCCTGTTCTTCAGTTAATTTTTGTGTGCCTATCACAGCCCCCCCAAATCTGAAATTATTTTTCTTGAACTCAAGTGGCATCTGTAGGATGTAAGTTATGGAAAGAACAGACTGGAACATCCTGAAACACAACAGAATCTTCAAGAAAATGTAAAACCAAATGAACATTTCAAACCAAAATTCAGAAAACAAACAAACAAAACAAAACAAAACAAAAAACCACAATGATGACAAAATATATTTCCAGGCAATAATATAGGATGGAAATACAAGGGAAAGGGAAAAGGAAAGGGAAAGGGAAAGGGAAAAAATATATAACCTAGTTCTCTCTTAGAAAAGCAATTAAGAGGGAAAATATTAATGGTTTTCACAAAAATAAGTGGACATTTATTATCTCTGACAGCCTGCCTTTTATGATAATATTAGTTTCCTCAGAGCTCTGTATGTTGGATTTATTCACTTTGAGTGACCTTTTAGAAAATAGATGAAGTCAAATATTGTCAAAGAATTTGGAACAGACAGAAATATTTGCTTGTATCACACCTCAATGTATAATACTTAATACACCTCAAAACATAATAGGCACTTTCCATGCAGCTCCTCCAAAAAGCCAAAACTGGGTTCAAGATTCAGAAGGTAAAAATAAACAAACAAAATACTTGTGAAAGTACAGCAACAAGAACTAAAATCAGCTACAAAGGTTAAGAACATACCACCCACCAAATTAAAATAAAATTAAAAAAAAAAAATTAGCAGCCAAAAAAAAAAAAAAAGCACATTAAACCAACTTCACATCTAAATATAACTACATTAAGACTTCAAAATATGCAAACCTTCGCTTTACCATGTGCTCGTATTCACAGGAGAGATAGAATCAGGGCTTATTCTTGTTCCTATGTTTAAGATATATCCCAAACACCTTCTTCTATAATATATGAACAACAAAAAAACAGTTAGTTAAACCTACAAAACTGTGTTGCAGGAAACCAGGTGCCACTCAGAGGCATCTGCAGTGCATTCTAGACCTCTGCAGTAGTAAGGATGATGAACTGTGTCTTGATCTAGTAGATACCATCTGCACCTGTGTCCTGGTTTCAGGTAGAACAGAGTTAATTTTCCTCCTAGTAGCTGGCAGGGTGCTATGTTTTGGATTAGAATGAGAAGAGCACTGATAACATGCTGATGTTTTAATTGCTGTAGAGCAGTGCTTACACCAAGCCAAGGACTTTTCAGCTTCTCGCTCTGTCCTGCTAGCGAGCAGGCTAGGGATGCAGCAGGAGCTGGGAGGGGACAGACCCAGGACAGCTGACCCAAACTGGCCAAAGGGGTATTCCATACCATCTGACGTCATGCTGAACAATATATAGGGGTGGCTAGCTGGGGTGGAGGGGGGGGCCGGCTGCTCGGGGATAGGCTGGGCATCGGTCAACGGGTGGTGAGCAATTGCATTGTGCATCACTTATTTCGTACACATTATTACTATTAATACTATTATTATTATTATTATTATTATTATTATTATTGTTATTCTTTTCCCTGTCTTAATAAACTGTCTTTATCTCAACTCACAGACTTCACTTTCCCGTTTCTCTCCCCCATCCCGGAGAGGGAGGGGGGAGGGTGAGCGAACGGCTGTGTGGTGTTTGGCTGCCAGCCGGGCTAAACCACAACAGTCCATTTGGCGCCTAATGTGGGGCACGAAGGGTTGAGATATCGACAGATTTGACCAGAGTGTGTTAAACTAAAATTGGTATAAGTATTCGACCTGCTTAATAGTTGCTAGTCACAATGTTGATTGCCTTAATCTCAAGTCTGCTGTGCCTGTTTCCCAAATTGAGTTTTATAGCAAGTTACTTTCTGTATGTGCTCCCTGTCGTGCTGTTTATCCTTCCCGGGCCCTGGTTTAAGGTTGTTATGGTACTGTGTGGTGTAACAATGGCTTATGAAATGATGAGATTTCTGGTCATGACTCTAACCTGGTATTTGTACTCAGCACTGTCGTCGACTCTATACTTCGGAAACCATATCTCAGAAACTATTAGCAATTACACCTATTGCCTTTTTTCATCAGGGAGTCAATCTGTGGAGGGGACAGGGGAAGATATTTTTTCCTACCTGTTCACTCTCCCTTCCTCCTTCACCACCCTCTTATCCCCCGAGCTAGTTACGGTAGCTCTCCAAGATGTTGAATATCCTTGGGATACTCAGACCAGCATGTTCTTGTTGTTATGTCTCCTGAATGCGCTTCAGGTTTTGTTTAAGGTTAAACAACTACTTAGGAATCTCATCTGGAGATCTGTCTTGAGGCGGGATAGTTGCGAGTGGCAGGAAGTGTGGGAGGATATGGGCAGGTTTCTAGAGCAGTGGGCACCTCCAGTGTTTTGGACATTCACCCCTGAACAACTGCAAAATCCTAAAAAACTGGTAGAATGCTTGAAAAAAAGGTGTCATGACTCTGGCAGTTCCAAAGTGACACAAATCACTGTGGCGTGCTGGGGTCTGGCTTGTGCCTATCGAACTGCAATTGATGCTACTATCAACCTAGTGACAGACCCTGCGGCCGTTCCAGTCCCGGCTCCTGCAGCCGTTCCAGCTCCAGCTCCCGCAGCCATTCCAGCTCCAGCTCCCGCAGCCGTTCCAGCTCCCGCAGCCGTTCCAGCCCCTGCAGCTGCTCCAGCTCCTGCAGCCGCTCCCACTCCTGTGGCTGGGTCAGAGAAACGAACTGTAGCAGTGCAAGTTGCCCCTGCAGAGGGTATTCCAACCCCTGTGGCAGACCCTGTGGCTGGGTCGGAGAGGCGAGCTGTAGCAGTGCAAGTTGCCCCTGTAGAAAAGGTGAAAAAATGGTATAGAAACTCAGGTCGTTTAGAACGCAGAAAGTCTTCTGCTAAGTCTGGGTGTGGAGAAGACAAGGCTGGGCCATCAAGTGTGCAGGAGGATGAAGATGAGGATGAGGATGTCAGAAAATCAACAGTAACTACCCGAACCCTATACCAGCGTGAGCTACGAGATGTGCGAAAAGATTTTGGTCGCTGTATAGGTGAACAGCTTGTCACCTGGCTGCTCCGGTGCTGGGACACTGGAGCCAATGGTGTGTAATTAGAGGGCAGGGAAGCCAAGCGGTTGGGATCCCTTGCTAGAGATGCAAGCATTGACAAAGCAATTGGAGATGGAGCACGATCTCACAGCCTCTGGAGGCATCTCCTGTTAGCTGTGAAGGAAAGGTATCCCTACAAGGAAGAACTTGTATGTCTACCAGGCAAGTGGACCACCATGGAGAAGGGAATTCAGTACCTGAGGGAATTAGCCGTACGGGAAGTAATTTATAAGGACCTAGACGATGCACAAACATCCACAGATCCAGATGAAGTCCAGTGTACTCGACCCATGTGGCGGAAGTTTGTACGGAATGCACCATCATCATGGGCCAGCACATTGACAATAATAACCTGGAAAGACGGTGAAGATCCCACAGTGGGTGACATGGCTAAACAACTCCGGGAGTACGAAGGAAATCTCTCCTCTTCCCTACAGGCCTGCGTCTCGGCTGTGGAGAAACTCTCTGAAGAGTTCCACCAACTTAAAGAGAATTTATCTTCCCCCCCACCTGAACAAACCAGTGGCCACCAACTAAAAGAGAATACTTTGGAGAAACTTTTTGAAGAGGTCCACCAACTTAAAGAGAGTATATTTTCTTCCCCACCTGTACAAACCAGTGTCTCGGCTATTAGGGGTAAACGTGCATCCGTGCAAAGAAGACAATATGGTGGGTACACACCCCGCGCCACCCTGTGGTTTTACCTATGTGACAATGGAGAGGACATGAGAAAATGGGATGGAAAATCTACTGAGACCCTAGAGGCATGGGTACGTGAGTTGCAAAAGAAAACAATCGGGAGAAAGGGGTTCTCTGAAAAGTTTGCTGCTCCAACTTCCAGCAGGCAGTCTTTTAAACACAGAAACGAAGATTCTGACCAGGACTAGAGGGGCCCTGCCTCCAGCCAGGGGGAGGAAAGGGACAACCGAGTTTATTGGACTGTGTGGATTCGATGGCCTGGCACGTCTGACGCACAGAAGTATAAGGCTTTAGTAGACACCGGTGCACAACGTACTCTAATGCCATCAAGCTGTAAAGGGCCAGAGCCCATCTGTATTTATGGCGTGACAGGGGGATCCCAGCAGTTAACTGTATTGGAAGCTGAAGTGAGTCTAACCGGAAATGAGTGGCAAAAGCACCGTATTGTGACTGGCCCGGATGCTCCGTGCATCCTTGGCATAGACTATCTTAGAAGAGGATATTTCAAGGACCCAAAAGGGTTCCGCTGGGCTTTTGGCATAGCTGCCTTAGAGACAGAGGACATTAAACAGTTGTCTACCTTGCCCGGTCTCTCAGAGGACCCTTCTGTTGTGGGGTTGCTGAGGACACACTTGCTGAAGAACAGCAAGTGCCAATCGCTACCACAGCTGTGCACCAGCGGCAATATCGCACCAACCGAGACTCCCTGATTCCCATCCATGAGCTAATTCGTCAACTGGAGAGCCAAGGAGTGATCAGCAAGACTCATTCACCTTTTAATAGTCCCATATGGCCAGTGCGAAAGTCCAATGGTGAGTGGAGACTAACAGTGGACTATCGTGGCCTGAACGAAGTCACGCCACCACTGAATGCTGCAGTGCCGGACATGCTAGAACTCCAGTACGAACTGGAATCAAAGGCAGCCAAGTGGTATGCCACAATTGATATCTCTAATGCATTTTTCTCCATCCCTCTAGCAGCAGAGTGCAGGCCACAGTTTGCTTTCACTTGGAGGGGAGTCCAATATACTTGGAATCGATTGCCCCAGGGGTGAAAACACAGCCCTACCATTTGCCATGGACTGATCCAGTCTGCGCTGGAGCAGGGGGAGGCTCCTGAACACCTGCAGTACATCGATGACATCATTGTGTGGGGTGACACTGCAGAGGAAGTTTTCGAGAAAGGGAAGAAAATAGTCCAAATCCTTCTGAAGGCCGGTTTTGCCATAAAACAAAGTAAAGTTAAAGGACCTGCACGAGAGATCCAGTTTTTAGGAATAAAATGGCAAGATGGACGTCGTCAAATCCCAATGGAAGTGATCAACAAAATAACAGCTATGTCTCCACCAACTAGCAAAAAGGAAACACAAACTTTCCTAGGTGTCGTGGGGTTTTGGAGAATGCATATTCCAAATTACAGTCTGATTGTAAACCATCTCTACCAAGTAACCCGTAAGAAGAATGCTTTTGAATGGGGCCCTGAGCAACGACAAGCCTTTGAACAAATTAAGCAGGAAATAGTTCATGCAGTAGCCCTTGGGCCAGTCCGAACAGGACCAGATGTAAAGAATGTGCTCTACACCGCAGCCGGGGAGAATGGTCCCACCTGGAGCCTCTGGCAGAAAGAACCTGGGGAAACTCGAGGTCGACCCCTGGGGTTTTGGAGTCGGGGATACAGAGGATCTGAGGCCCGCTGTACTCCAACCGAAAAGGAGATATTGGCAGCATATGAGGGAGTTCGATCTGCTTCGGAAGTGGTTGGTACTGAAGCGCAGCTCCTCCTGGCACCCCGACTGCCGGTACTGGGTTGGATGTTCAAAGGAAGGGTCCCCTCTACACATCATGCAACTGATGCTACATGGAGCAAGTGGGTTGCACTGATTACTCAGCGGGCTCGAATAGGAAACCCCAGTCGCCCAGGAATCCTGGAAGTGATTATGGACTGGCCAGAAGGCAAATACTTTGGGATATCATCAGAGGAGGAGGTGGTCCGTGTTGAAGAAGCCCCACTGTACAACAAGCTACCAGAAAATGAGAAGAAATATGCCCTGTTCACTGATGGGTCCTGTCGTATTGTGGGAAAGCATCGGAGATGGAAAGCTGCTGTATGGAGTCCTACACGACGAGTTGCAGAAGCTGCTGAGGGAGAAGGTGAATCGAGTCAGTTTGCAGAAGTGAAAGCCATTTAGCTGGCCTTAGATATTGCTGAACGAGAAAAGTGGCCAGTTCTCTATCTCTATACTGATTCATGGATGGTAGCAAATGCCCTGTGGGGGTGGTTACAGCAATGGAAGCAGAACAACTGGGAACGCTGGGGCAAACCCATCTGGGCTGCTGCATTGTGGCAAGATATTGCTGCCCGGGTAGAGAACCTGGTTGTAAAGGTACGCCATGTAGATGCTCATGTGCCCAAGAATCGGGCTACTGAAGAACATCAAAACAACCAGCAGGTGGATCAGGCTGCTAAGATTGAAGTGGCTCAGGTGGACCTGGACTGGCAACATAAAGGTGAATTATTTATAGCCCGATGGGCCCATGACACCTCAGGCCATCAAGGTAGAGATGCAACATACAGATGGGCTCGTGACCGAGGGATGGACCTGACCATGGACACTATAGCACAGGTTATTCATGATTGTGAAACATGTGCTGCAATTAAACAAGCCAAACGGTCAAAGCCTCTTTGGTATGGAGGACGATGGCTGAAATACAAATATGGAGAGGCCTGGCAGATTGATTACATCACACTCCCCCAAACCCACAACGGCAAGCGCCATGTACTTACAATGGTGGAAGCAACCACCGGATGGCTGGAAACATATCCTGTGCCCCATGCCACCGCCCGGAACACTATACTGGGCCTTGAAAAGCAAGTCCTATGGCGACATGGCACCCCAGAAAGAATTGAGTCAGACAATGGGACTCATTTCCGAAACAACCTTATAGACACTTGGGCCAAAGAACATGGTATTGAGTGGGTGTATCACATCCCCTATCATGCACCAGCCTCCGGGAAAGTTGAACGATACAACGGACTGTTAAAGACTACACTGAAAGCAATGGGTGCTGGGACATTCAAAAATTGGGAAACACATTTGGCAAAGGCCACCTGGTTAGTCAATACTAGAGGATCTGCCAACCGAGCTGGACCTGCCCAATCAAACCTGTTACGCACTGTAGAAGGGGATAAAGTTCCTGTAGTGCAAGTAAGAAACATGCTGGGTAAGACAGTCTGGGCTACTCCCGCCTCAGGAAAAGGCAAGCCCATTCGTGGGATTGCTTTTGCTCAGGGACCTGGATGCACTTGGTGGGTAATGCAAAAGAATGGGGAGGTCCGGTGTGTACCTCGAGGGGACCTAATATTGGGTGAGAATAGCCCATGAGTTGAATTGTAGTATGTTAATTATCATATAACACTGTATGTCATCACTACCATGGTTGCTATATATCATAGATGAAAATGGTGATTAATTAGAAGGTATTGGAAAGAGTGTAACCTGAGCATGACATAAATGGTATGGAATAAGGGGTGGATATCTGTCCTGGTTTCAGTTAGGACAGAGTTAATTTTCTCCCTAGTAGCTGGCAGGGTGCTATGTTTTGGATTAGAATGAGAAGAGCGCTGATAACATGCTGATGTTTTAATTGCTGTAGAGCAATGCTTACACCAAGCCAAGGACTTTTCAGCTTCTCGCTCTGTCCTGCTAGCGAGCAGGCTAGGGATGCAGCAGGAGCTGGGAGGGGACAGACCCAGGACAGCTGACCCAAACTGGCCAAAGGGGTATTCCATACCATCTGACGTCATGCTGAACAATATATAGGGGTGGCTAGCTGGGGTGGAGGGGGGGGGGCCGGCTGCTCGGGGATAGGCTGGGCATCGGTCAACGGGTGGTGAGCAATTGCATTGTGCATCACTTATTTCGTACACATTATTACTATTAATACTATTATTATTATTATTATTATTATTATTATTATTATTATTATTATTGTTATTCTTTTCCCTGTCTTAATAAACTGTCTTTATCTCAACTCACAGGCTTCACTTTCCCGTTTCTCTCCCCCATCCCGGAGAGGGAGGGGGGAGGGTGAGCGAACGGCTGTGCGGTGTTTGGCTGCCAGCCGGGCTAAACCACAACAACCTGTACCACATTTAATAAGATCCAGTGATGTCTTTAATCTCAGTTATTCCAATTAACTTGATTATGTCCTTTATTTATTTGTTTATTTATTATCATTATTTTTTATATTTAATTAAGCACATTAGAACACTCATGGGTGTTGGAGCTTACTTACCTATAATGTTAAATTGTTAGAATTGTTAGGTCTCTAGGCCAACTACCGCTTTCTGAAAAAACTCCTGGATACAGTTCAGGAATTAGAAGACATCATTCTAAATACACAGTTTGCATATACACTATATAGAGAGTATATAGTCTAAGATACTTCAAAATTGCACCAGTTGGTTTGCAGTGGTTTGTGGTGCATGGCTTGCACCAGCTGTCCAGTTTAGAGAACTGAAGGGGGAATCACCCCCTCCTTTATTTTTATTTTTTTCCTAAGAATATACATTTTCTGTAACCTTAACTTAACACGGCATATACTTAGTGTTCATCCAAAGACAGACAAAATTAGTTTCTGCCATCAATACACCATGTAACATCCTGTTACATTAGTAACAGCAGCTCCCCTAAACAAAACAAACAAAACCAGCCATATATATTGCTTGCGGGATATAGGCTGGGCAAGAAGTATAGTCAGGATCCCAAACCTCAGGAAGGGGAATTTTCAACTGCTAAAATGACTTGTGGATAAGGGGTCAGAAGAGAGATAGGAGATATTTAATCATAGAATTATAAAATGGCAACTTGGGGGTACTCGTGGATGAAAAACTTGACATCGTCCAGCAACATACACTTGCAGCCCAGAAAGATAATTGCATCTTGGGCTATCTCAAAAGAACCATGGCCAGCAGATCGAGGGAGGTGATTCTCCCACTCTGCTCTGCTCTCCTAACACCCCACCTGGAGTACTGAATCCTGCTCTGGGGCCCCCAGAACAAGAGAGAAATGGGCCTGCTAGAGAAGGCCCAAAGGAGAGCCACAAAGATGATCAGAGAGCTGGAGCACATCTCCTGTGAGGAAAACTGAGAGAGTTGTAGATGTTTAGCCTCAGGAAAAGAAGACTCAAGAGGGAGTAGAAGGCTTGTAGAAACCTTCCAATACCAGAAAGATGGGGAGAGACACTTCACTAGGGTGTGTAGTGATAGGAAAATGGGTAATGGTTTCAAACTGAAAGAGGGTAGATTCAGATGAGATATTAGGAAGAAATTCTTCACTACGAGGGTGGTTAGATACTGGAACAAATTGCCCAGAGAGATTGTGGATGTCCTGTCCCTGGAAGTGTTCAAGGTCAAGTTGGATGGGACCTTGAAAACCTGATCCAGTGGAAGGCATCCCTACCCATGGCAAGGGGGGTTCAAAATAGATGTACTTTAAAGATTCCTACAAACTAAACCATTCTATGATTCTATTATTCTCTCTCTCTCCATGTATATGTATTTAAATTAAATGTATACATTGACAGTACACCGGGGTCAATACTGGGTCCAGTCCTATTCAACATCTTCATAAATGACCTAGATGATGGGGTATTGCTTGCCCTCAGCAAGTGTGCTGACAATACACAACTGCGATGAGAGGCTGCCACAACAGAAGGTTGTGTTGCCACCCAGACAGACCTCATCAGGAGGAATGGAATGATAGGATCCTCATGAAGTTCAGCAAGGAGAAGTGCAAAGTCGTGCACCTGGGGAGAAACAATCCCAGGCACCAGTACCTGTTGGGGGCCACCCAGATGGAAAGCAGCTTTGCAGAAAAGAACCAGGGAGTCCTTGTGGACACCAAGTTAAACATGAGCCTTCAATGTACCCTTATGGCAAAGACTAATGGTAATCTTGGCTGGATTAGTGTTGCCAGCAGGTTAACTGAGATGATCCTTCCCCTCTACTCAGCACTGGTTAGGCCACATGTGGACTGCTGTGTCCAGTTCTGGGTTCCTCAGTACAAGAGACACATGAACATACTAGAAAACAAGAAAGAGTCTAGTGAAGGGCCATGAAGATGATTAAGGGACTGGAGCATCTCTCCTATAAGGAAAGGCTGAGAGTTGGGATTGTTTAGCCTAGAGAAGACAAGGCTCAGGGGGAGTATTATCAAGGCATATAAATACCTGAAGGCAGTGTCTAAGAGAGACAGTGGCAGACTCTTCGTAGTGGCAGCCAGTGAAAGGACAAGAAGTAATTGACACAACCCAAAAGGCAGGAGGTTCCCTGTAAACATCAGGAAACACTTTTTTACTGTGCAGGTGACCAAGGATTGACACAAATTGCCTGGAGAGTCTGTGGAGTCTCCTTCCTTGGAGATCTGGGTAACCGGCTTTAGGTGGCCCTGCTTAAGCAGGTGCGTTGGAGTAGGTGACCTCCAGAGGTCCCTTTTAACCTCAACCATTCTCTGATTCTGTGACTACATCACAAAATTTTGTGATATCCTAAGTGATGAAAAAGGGACAAAAAAAAAAAAAAAAAAAGGATGACACAGAAGTGTTATTTTTCTAACAAGAGCTTTATTTTATATGGAATGTTTCATAAAATTTTCTATGGACATAAAATTTTCTATGCACTAAAACTGCTTAGACATAGAAATTTACTTAGAAGTAAGACCATACACATTTAAGGCCAAATTAATCCCATTAACCCCATTTCATTTGACACCTTTCATCTGGCATCTAAAGGAGTTTAATCGCCCTCAGCTTTTGAGGATTTACAGAGTTATGTCTGATTTCCTTCTGAAGGTGACACTCACTTTCCATTGATTCTAGAGTGACAAGGATCCTCATTTAATTACAACACTTAAATTACCTAATGTGAGATTAGATTACTTTAGGTCATGTTCTTAAACACCATAATATCTTCCTCAGTAAAAAACAATAAACTAAATGTTGAGGTTGTATCAGCAGAAATGAAGAATCTTTCAGAAATTATTATGTTTAGACAAGTGTGAATGACACCAGATTTTGTTTTCTTACATCACATATAAATCCCAGCATATTGTCAGCTCTAAGAGATGTATAGTTTAATTTAAAACAGTATCAACTCAGTAACGTGTGTTTTCCCATTATTATTTTCTGAGACAGCACAAGACTACCCATCCATATACTTTATGAAAATGGTGCAGATTATGTATCAGCAAATTTCTCCTCACTAAATAAAATCAAAGTCCTGACATTTGAAACTGTACTTCATACATTACTTTGAATATTTTTGTTCCTATACCTACATTTATGGTTTATAAATTTACCAGTCTACAGATAGCTTTAATTATGACTACTGCACAATTTATATTTTTCACATTATTGAAATGCATTTAATTCTCTCTTCTAATATTAAGAACATTAATCTTGATTGACCATTTGAGGAATTTATTTCCTGTAATTTCTGCTGTTTAGAAATATTCAAGCTAGGTAGATAGCAATTCTCTAGAAGGTAATGTTTACAGAAGAGAGAAAAAATCCAAAGACAAATCAGTTTTTACATTTTAGAAACCAGCTAATGTTGTCTCTGATTAATAAAGAATGATCTAGAGACTTGTATTTAGTTCACAAATTTTGCATAGCTCCTTCCAAGAAAGAAATATTTGGGTTAGTATTTTACGCCCTGTTGAAGTCAATGGCAAAACATTCTTTGAGGTCAGCAAGGCATAATTCTATTTTTGGCCCAAATCTGAACAGCTCACAATTTAGGGATTTAAACTTGTAGTACATGATATTCATCACAGAAATTCAATGAAATGGAATCTCCAGACAGAATCATAACTCTGAAGTCTCCAGACAGAATCTTAACTCAGAAAACAGCCCATTCATAATAAAACATAAAAGTTTTAGTCTGAACCAAAACTAAAACGGAGGCCAGATAAAGAAAGGAATTATATGATATCCTGATTGTAGAAGTGTTAAAATCCAGTACTTAATTCTCTTGGAGAAAATGATTTTGTGTAATTTAAAAAAAAATAATTATTTTTACCTCTAACTCTACTAAAATAAATACCACAGATACTAATTATAGTATACACCAAAATATGGACCCCAACATATGGGCCATATTTTTATCCTTAATCATGAACTGTGCACTTCAATTTTTTTGAGTAAATGCACTATTATATTCCAGACTTTGTATAATCATGTTCCTCAAACTAGCGAAGACTAATAATGGAAATAACTTACTGTCAGGCAGAGACAAGAATCCCCTAGCAGTCACATCATGAAGTCTGAAGAGCAAGTGAAACCATTTTAATGGTTAAATAAATAAATAAATAAATAAATAAATAAATAAATAGATAAATCTAATCCATAATGGGAGCTTTACAAAATAGTTATTGATAACTTTATAAAACCCGAACATTTTTGTTGTTGTTGTTTGCTTTGCATTTTAACACTATTAAAATAGTATTTTGGCGTCAAATGAGTTGTATCATATATTTTACATATAACTGAGGATCTTGTCCAGAAATTCACTCCTGGATCCTGCAAATTCACTGTTCAAACATAAATTCTGATAAGAGTTGTATGTCAATTGCATGCTAAGAGGGAGAAGGGAACCCATGTGACCATGATACTGTGGCTCATCATCACTGATGTTGCCCATGGAAAAAAGTCTTACTGGGGAAATAAAAGCATGTAAATGTGCTCAGAGACTATAGAGTCATGCCATCTGATAGAACTCTGAATGCCAAGACCCAAGTGCATAGGTCCCAGAGCCAATATCATTTAGTTACAAAGTAAGTAAATAACTGAAATGTGTTCCTTGGTGTTTATTTTCCTTAGGCTTCCAAATATGATTCTGAGATAAGCATTTAAATAAAGATTTCTTTTCTAAAATGTGTCAAAGTCTTTGCTCTCATAATAGGAGAGTTCAAATATAGTACAATGTTCAATGTAGTACAAACTATTATTAACATTTAACACAGGGAGAAAGAGGAAGCAAAATTAAGATAAAATATGAGACTAGTTTTCATGAGCATCTTTCTGAAGTATAATTGAAAGTGCTAGAACACTCTTCAATCAACATACCTAAATATATATGCTTTTCAAAAAAAAAAACAACAATCTCTAACATTCTCAAATGTTACTGACATTCTGAAACATTACTACATGGAGAAAGATAAGGTTAAAGTCTGTGTCCATTCCTCCTCTGGATGCAAGTGACTGAAAAGAATTTCGATGGTAACTGTACACACACAAAATAATTACATATTATAAAATTACACACATGTTCTTCATGCACAGAGCGACAGTAGTCTCAATGGGAACATTTGCACATGAAAAAAATAAAGTGTAATGACCAATCTGGCTCAAGATCAGCTGATATAAATTATAATTTAGCCTTTAATAGAGAAAGACATGTTTGTTTATTTTTTTTACTACCAGACCTCCACAGTATTGCTGCTTTTCCACATCACAGCTGTGAAATTTATTCGTAAATAAAATGGATGGTGCGACTGGAAGTTATTCTACAAAGTCTCAGATTTGGATGGGCAATCACATGCATGTTCCCACTGTGTCTTGGGTTGCTGTTCATGCAGGTACAAGGCCACAGTTTAAATACAAACTCAGTCAACTCCATGGCTGGGATAACTCCTGTCTGGTACTAACTTCAGTCAAGTGGTCAAGTAATTCATCATCTAAATCCAAACAAAGCAATTACTTGATGAAAAATTAGAGTTGTCATACCTTAAGTATTCCTACCCTGTTGTTTTCAAAGACACTGCCTTTCCCTCTACATATTTTACTGTAATGATGTTAAAGTGTTTGCCCTCACAACAAGAACCAAAAATAAAGAAAAGAGATCTTTTTTATCTTATTAAATTTATACTAGGAACACAGAGTGCATCCAAATCTGAATAATAGATTATGCATTCTTAGACCCTGGAGAGTACAGTACAGAAAAGAAATAGCTCCTAAATCTTGCATATAAGAAGTGACAGGAACGGCATCTATTCCAAACATAAATGCATAAGATAAGCTGTATGCCAAAAGAAGCACGGATAACCCTCTTGACAGATCATCCTGTACACCTTAACTCCTCAAAAACAAAGTTGGTTTATAGGCTATTACAGCATTCCATACAGCACTTTCAGGAAGGGATTTAAAGGTGTCTACTTCCACAAATATATAGTCAGTCTTCATTCTTACCTTCAGTTGCCCTAAAACATCTGACAGAGAAAAAGCCATTTTATTTGTTCTGATTTCAGAGTATAAATCCTGGAAACAGAAGGCAAATGTTGAAACATATTCTGTCAACTACAGAAAATTGTACAGACATGAATACTTTTTTTTTTTTTTTTTTTTAATGTATGATAAAAAATGGCTTCAGAGAGAAACTAATTTGAAAGGATGATAGCTGCAAACTGAACTTTCACTACCATGTCAGTGTTTATTAGCCTGTTTAATATTTCCTTTAATATGACATTCCACCCAGCCAGGGGTGAGACTTAGGATAGAAGGAGGAAAAAAATTGCTGCTGCTAGTAAACAGCACTTAAATTTTGGTAAGTGAGACTGTAAAATATCAATGGGTTTATCATACTAGAGGCCCATTTTGATATACAAATGACTGGTAGAGAAAGACCTACTTTTATCTAGGTCATGATGAGACATGACAATGTGCTCCAAAGGATATGAAACGTGTATATGAGAAGGACAAGACAGAGGGATTAAGACAGGGACAAGTAGTAAGATTGGAAGGAAAAGCAAGAACTCCTTTATATTAGAAATCAGGAATGGTACCTATAATCTGTATGAAGAGACTCACTACACTTTTGATATTGCCTAATGCTTATTACCCAAATAAACAAAAATTACACATATATTTCAATATAATAACCCCAAATTCCAACCCCAGCTCCCACAAACCAAAGGAAGTATATTTCAAGACAATTAATTCCATTTGTAATAAAAAACAGATCGTAAAGGAAACAGATGCCTCTTTGTGATCAGATTTACACATCTGCAGACATTTACAGTATGCATGCATTCCAAAGAATACTCAGCAAGTTAAATTAGGAAACCTTTTTGCTTAATGGGCATGTGCAAAACTGTGACTCAAAAAGAAAACAAGCTATGACAAAGACATATCTATCCTATCAAACCTATCTGTTTTGAAATCAATATCATATTACAGCATCATGTTAAAGAAATGCTAGTCATGATAAAAACATGATAGCAGATAAAAATGACAAGTTTGGAGATACTTTACTGTGGGGAATTACTCAAACATGAAGTGGCTGAGAGTAGAGCGAGTTTCAGATTTCTCCGCTCTCTGAGAGGAGATCTGAGGTAAGCAATGGTTGTCCTTCAGAAATACACCATACAGAAAAACAAAACCTCCCTCAGGAACACAGACCTGGAGATTAATTTAAGATCTTCTAAATCTTAGATTTTCATTTTATGCAGATATCAACAATAGACCACTAACATTGACATCAAATATTTGCACTGGCCTTGGTGAACTTATGCACAAGAATCAGCAGAGAAATGTTTTACAACAAAGAAAGATGGAAAAGTCTCACTCAAAAAGAAAAGATTCTTCCAGAACCTCTTAGATTAGAGGTGTATGATAAAGCAGAGTGAGGAATCAAGATGTTAACAACCTTCAAAATTAAGACAGGTTGAGGGAGGCAGGTCAAAGCTACAAAAAATCCACCATATTTAACTGTTAGTTTGGGATATCTTGGTTTCTTAAATTTTATCCCATTTCTTTTTCTTCAGATAGTTTACTTCAGGCTCGCAAAAGGTGATGTTGTCAGCCATGGAGAATGAAGTCAAAGGACAAACCCAATGTAAGTGCCATGTCTCTGAACTGAAGGAACCATATCATACAGTGATATTCAATATCCATTTCAGTCCTGGGCCTGTTGAGGCTGTAAATAAGGAACTAGATTCAGTCAAATATTGTGGCTGTTTTCACCTACTGAAGGGATGCTGAACAGCCTTAAACCTCAGCTTGTGTTTATTTTGCACCACCGTACTGACCAGTGAGACAGAATGTCTCAGAAAACCTGTCCAAGGGAGTAAATTATCACCACTGGGAACTGGGCCAACGCCACCAGATTAATTTCATGTAAACCTTCATACAATCATCAGATAGTAACTACTTCTGGGAACTAAGCACCTGGACTGTGGTCAAACTGGTGAGCAGGAGGTGAAAAGCTCCATATTCCATTACTAATCCCCTGAGCTATAGAGCCCTCAGCTGGTAGTTCCATAAAGGTTCACACAGTTTTTTTGTTTGTTTTTTCCAAAGGCAGCAAAAGTAGTTACAAGTTGTTTTTATTTATTATTAAAAAAAGAAAAAAGAAACAACAAAAAACACCTGCAAGAACAACTATCTTTTTCTTAAAATAATTTCTCTGAAAGTAGCAGACTGTACACATTTTACAAGAATAAACAAAGTTCTGTAATATTTATCCACAATTGGGAGTCAGAGATGATTAGTGCAAATTTCTGCTGACCAGCAGCATTTATTCTACAAACTTTGGGTATCCTAAGTGGTCCATTAAAGAAAAACAAATATCTTCAATCAGTCTAATTTCTTCCTTGGGCATGTTTTGTTTCCAGGCATGAATGCTACTTGGTGAAATTTCCCCCTCATAAGGAAGATAGAAAAGACTGGTGGAGGTGGCAAATAATATTTGGTTTAAGCTAGCAGGAGAAAGAGGAATACCAAGAAAGGCAAAAATTGTTTCAGCCATCTTCTGAGGAAATCTCACAATATCTTCAAACTTGACCATCTGATAATTTGTTGGCAGCAAATCGCCATTTATTCTCACTGCTGCTGCTGTGTTTGCAAGCCATAAATAGGACAACACAGAAACAGCATTTGAATTAGATTTTGAAAGTTCTTTTCTTAATGATTCATATTCAAAGGCATAGCCTTCACTTAGACTACATTTTCCTTTATGATTTTCCCATTTGAACATCGCAACCAAGCGTTGTGGAACTTTTTTCAAGGAGTAAAGACTTGGCTTATTTTTGTACAACATTGAATAAATCCATGCCCGTGGGTCTCTTACTACATATAATGCTCTCATTGATGGTCCTAGGATTTCCTGAAAGAAGGGAAGCTTTAATGTCCAGCTCCCACTACTTAAACTAAGCACAGGTCGTGCATTAGGATAATGGACAAGGTGTCTTCTCAATTCCCTAATATATTCAGCATCTTTATCTTGACTTGCTCTTGCCCTGCTTCTTTGCTCTGATGGAGATTCTCTCTTTTTCGATCTCTTCTTTTTGTCCTTGCTTATAGCAGAATGCTGAGTAATTTTACTTCTGCTGGCTTCATATAAATGAATGTTTTGTAAATGTAATTTTGTGTCTCGGACTAAAGACTGGAGCCACCCTCTGAGAAGATGAAAATGACCATTCTGGACATCAGAAGCCTTCCATTCACATGGATCTACAAAGGAATCAATTTCAAATTCACTCTCAGGAATTTCTAGATAGGCTGTAGGTATCCTCATATATAAGAAGTCACTGCTATTGAAAAACACCTGTTTTAAAATTTCTGCACCAGAGGCAGGAAGCGAAGTAATTATAACATCTGGCAAAACAACGGGGTTCCCTTCTAATTGTTTGGCTTTATTGCCTTTATCATGTTCTAGCCTTGTCAAGTCACTGCTCCATTTCGCACAGATGGGCTGGGTACACATGCTCCACACATCCACCAATTCAATAAGCCACAATGTGATAACTAGTATAAGGATCCAACGCAACATTTTACTGAAGGATATGTAAAACTGCCACTGAAAAGCCAGTATGACCAAACTAACACCCAAAATTAACCCTGCGATTATGTTCACTTTGAATCCAAATGGGAAAACCACCCTATTATTTTTAATTCGTTTTTCCACAGATTCAGTACCTAGACCAAACTTGGTTACTTTGTTTTCATGAACTACTTTGGCAAAACCACCAAATCCCAAGTAATCAAACCTGGTCTTTAAATTCTGATGTTCAGTCACAACAAAGACCGTATTTTCAGTGTTGTTGACACTGAGTGAAATCTGAAATCCAGACTTTGCATTATCAACGAGCCTGCAGTTAGAAACATTGACATATGGGCCATAGAAAAGGTAAACAATCCTTGCAAGCATGCTTTTCATTGGAAAGGTAACATTTACAAACTGAGTCCATCGCTTTTTGAATTCAGCAGCTTGTTCTGCCTCTTGTATCCTAGCAACAGGACTACTCCCATGATGATCAAACCAAAACATCTTGTAGTGGGCATCCCACACATCCATCATAGCTCCGTTGTATTTGTTCTTAAATTTATAGGGTATGTATTTAAAATCAATGTCAAGATTATGAAAAAAGGCACTGACAGAATTAACAGGAGAGTCTTCCTCCTTCTCGATATGGTCTACAACTAACAATGTCTGAGAATTTAAGAGCAACAAAATGCGATATACACTTTTCAATTTCATTGCTGATGTGTAAGCAGAGACTGCCTCACCACTCACAAACATCATGTCCCCGGACTGGGAGGCTGTTATAATTTCTCCAGTTGAGTCTCCAACCTCATGACCAATCCACTTCAGCCACTGGGCACACTCACCAAGCTGTCCCTCCCAAGGCTGGTTGCACTGGCTAGTAGGAGATGGGGCAAACACCAAGACATTGTTCAGGTGGCTGAGTTTAGGTCCATAGAGAGCCTCAGATACAAACACCTGTCCATTGGGAGCAAAAGTGAAAGAGTTCTGATCAGGATGTTCATGTCCCGGATTGAAACTTCTCCACCCATCAATCCAGGCATATGGTTGAAAGTGGACAATATCATAGACAGCACGTCCACCGAGTTTTCCAGACTTGAAGGACACAAAGGTGTTTGTCTGGCTGTTTGGCAATCCAGCCCCATAAGTAACAACTCCCCAGTTAGGAAACACATGCAATTTAGCAGTGCCGTAGTCAGGAGGTGGTTGAGGAGTGATTTCAGCAGCATACCATATAAACTCGGTGTGCAATGTGCTCCACCTCTGTGCGGTGGATGGCACCATTGGTCCATCTTTGGGTCTGTGTTTTCTAATTTGCTGTGCCAACCAGTTGCCAGCTCCATTCTTCATGATAAACTTATCCAAGAAAACCAGTTGGCTCTCAGGACCATAAAACCAGTTGTAATTAGAATCTGCTATGCCCACAGTCCTTTGAAAGCCTGGTAATAGGGTGGCATAGTAAAACCAAAAGTGCATTTTGAGCCAATTATTTTCCAAGTTATTAATACCAAAATGACGCTGGGCCAGGAAAACGTACTGGGTTATGGACTTAGCTGTGTAACTCCCATAAGCTACTCCCTCATCCAGAGACCCATCTACAATATGATTGAGCAGAAACATTGTTTTCTCCATCACATCAACAACTGTGTGTTTCCAAATATTTGCCTGAGATCCATCGTCCACCCCCGTAACTAAAGCTCCAGTGAGCAAAGCAAGCATATTGGTTGCCTGGTGATTATGGAGAAGCTGCTTTCCCCAGGAACGAACCTTTGAGTACTCATACATTTCCTCACTTGCAGACCGTATCTTCTCCAGGTATTTTTGTCTTCTCACATTTTCCAGTGAATTATACAAGAAGTCGTAAGCAGTGGCAAATCCAGTTAGGGAGTGTCCCAGTGGCACTTCATCACCAGGTGCACTCTCCACCAACCAGTTTTTGTAACCAGCCATTCTGTCCATATATTCTAGGGCAAAATCAAATGCAGCTTTATCTTCAGGGCACAGCAAACAATAAAATGCTAGTGGTGGCAAATTGTTACCATAAACCTCATTCCACTTTGCAGCAAAATCAACATGCTTGGGTGGAGGTAGGTAGTATAATGGGTTGGATAGCATAACTATCACTGCACTTCTGATAGTTCTAAATAGATGTGAGTGGCTTGTGTGAGCTTTCTGCCTCAGTGCATGGACATCTTCAGCATCGAAATACAAACTTGGATGAAGAACTGTTTTTTTCAGCTTCTGGTCAGCACCAAGATCTTCAAGTTTCTGTTTCTCATATTGACCTACATTTTCCATGAAAGTCACCCAATCAGAGTAATTGCTTACAGATTCTTCAAAAGTGAAGACAGCAAACATCATTAATGCTAGAAATAAGGTATGCCCTGTAAGCATCAGAGCCATGATCCATTAGGCAGCTCCTCTTCCCCAGGCATGCACTTCCTAACAAAACACAATGTTCAGATATCAAGCTTTGATCCAGTTAGCACAAGCATGAGCATCTTAAGGCATTTTTTTCTTCGAAGAAAAGACTTAGTGTTTACTGCACATTCTAACAGATACTCAGATTACTTGTAATTTGAGCTACAACATTGAAATAGCGAGGCTGTTGAGAAGTTAAATCTCAGGTGCCTTGTCTGTTCACATTTTTCTCAAATACAACACTACAGTATAAACACTAAAATAGGGAGAAAGTAAAGTCTCCGAGATAAACATACAAAATGCAGGTTGACAATACACAGTCAGAAACTGAAAGAAACCAAAACACTATTCTTTGATAACTTGTAAACTTTGATTTGAAAACAGGAATCAGAGCCATACGTTTTCTGTGTTAATACTTTCAATCAGGTCAAATTCCACTCCTAGAGCTGACCAAAAAAAAAAAAAAAAAAAAACCTTCACTGATCACAAAAAGATATAATTTATTCAAAACAATGGGTTGAATTTGATTATTTAGGGAATTTACAGCACTTGGAAAACACACTTAAAAACTGAAGCTACTTTCTTCAGCCTTCTTCTTATTTCGATTTCTATATACACTCTTTCCATCTTTCTCTTTTTAGACTCATGGGAGAAAGGGAAGAAAGAAAAAATGAAGAGAAATCCTTCATTAGCTCCTTTAGATGAGACTGTGGGGCTTTTAACCACTATTCCCTTTGTGAAAGGTTTGTCTGAATTAATAGTCATAGAGTATTGACACATTTTCAAGTCTTCTTTCACCTTATCTTCAGCCAATGATGCCCAAATTTTGCCTCAATGATTCACAGAATCGTGCTCCTCCCATTACGAAGTAAAATGAAAACATATGAAAGGGGCTGAAAGCCAATATTTTTTTGCTAAAAGAGCAGTTTCGGTTTTCCTTCCACTTTGCATGATGGTTCTTTCTGTGAAAACACAAAGAAAAGTTCTCTGAAGCCGTACAGGTGCCGGAACATATTCAGAGTATTTAGTCATGAGGAATTGCCAATGCTTTTAGGAAAGATGAGGGTTAATACACTTTTTTTTTCTCCCCCCCCCCCCAAGAAATTAAACAAAAAAGGAACATTTTCAAAGTTGCACAAAACTCTGGCAAAACGGAAAGTCGGATTGGCTACATAGATTCTCTTTATTTCACCTTGACCCAAGCGACTCCCGGCTCTTGAGGCAAATTTTCCTGGCACTACGGCGAGCTACCCCCAGCAGACATCCCCAACGCGCCCCCGCAGCCGGATGGAGCTCCTTCCCATCAGAAGGGCACCGAGCACGCCACCCGTGCGGCTCTACCCCCGATGGGAAAGAAGGGGGCAGCGGCGGGGGCCAGGAGCACCCCTCCCTCCGCCGCGCCGCCGCCCAGCGGGACGCCCCCGGCCCCTCCAGCGGCGGCGGGGGGCACGGCGAGTCCGCCCCCACGACCACCAGAGGGCACCCGCCGCCGGCTCGGCCCCCGCCTGCCCCCTCCCCGCCGCCCGGGGCCGCACAAGTTGAGCAAGTTTCCGTGCCTCGCCCCGCACGCCGCGGCCCCCCGCCCGCCTCCCCGGCTTCTCCACGCCGTGTTCCCCGCGGCTTCACCCCCGTCTTACCCGCAGCGGTGTCCGGCAGCGTCCCCCCCTTCCCCCGGTGCTGGCTCCGGGGCGAGGCGAGGGTCCCGGTGAGCGCGGCCTGGAGCGCGGGGCCAGCCCCGTCCAGGGGGGCGGCGGGTGGCGGCGCGCTGCGCCGGCCCCTCTCGGCTCGGCTCGGCTGGGCTCGGCTCGGCTCCGGCCCCTTCCGCCTTGCCGCTACTTTTCCCCCGGGCTGGCCGCAACTTCGTGTCCGAGCCCTCCCACAGCGGCTCCCGGAGGAGGGGGCGGCGGATCGGCGGAGCCCTCCCCGCGGAACAGGGACGGGAACAGGGACGTGTCGGTCCTCCGCGGAAGCCGCGCTCCCGGCTGCTCCTCTTCCCTGCGACTGCGTGAGCCGCTCGCCGAGCCGAGCCGTGCCGTGCTCCCGCAGCGGATGGCACCGCCGCCCCTGCGCCTCGGCAGCCGGCTGCCAGCTGAGCGCGGCGGGCACGCCCGGGGGTAGGGCCGTGGCCGGAGCCGGGGGGGGGCCGAGGCTGGGAGCGGCGGCGGATGGGGGGGAGGGGGGACGGGCGAGGGGGAGGCGGGGCCGGGCGGCTCCAGCGGCGGCGGCCGCCCCGATGCCGCGGTGGGGGTCCGGGGGTGGCCGGGGAGGCCGTGGTGTGCGGGCAGCAGCAGCAGCAGGCAGGTGGGAGAGGGCTCCGTGGGAGAGGAAGTGCGGCGGGGGTCGGGTAGGGCGGCAGCAGCCGTCTGGTCTGGGGCTCGCAAGTTTACGAGGGAGGATTGAAGAGGTGAAAGCGCCCGCAGCTCCCAAGCCGCGAGCATCTGCTCGCTGGAGGGGTCCCGTTTTCTGTAACCGCCTTCCTGCACGGGCACTTTAGTTTATGCGAGGCGTTAAAATGGCTCTCCTTCAGCTTCAGCTGAAGGCTTGTGAAGTAAAATATAAAACCGTAATGAGACGTGCAAAACATTACCCCTGGACTCGTTCACGGTCAGCGATGCGGTGAAGGGCCGCCAGGTGCTGCTGGCTCGCCCGCCGGGTGCCCCGTGGTCCTCCCGCTACATTCAAGAGGCACAACGCCATTCTCGGTTCTGAATCGCAGTTTGCATTGCTGGTGACGGTTTTCCGAGGCTGGTTATGTAACCTGCCTGATGTGGTACCAAGCTATTCTTCGGTAGTAAGTACTTTCTAGGGAAGGAGTGTGAGTTTTTTGAAATGTTACCAACTACCGTGTTTATAAACCCTACTTCAAAGGATGTAGGCTTTAATCAACCCGAGAGCATGAGTCACCACTTCTTCCCAGGCTTAGCCTATATTCATCTTAACTTTACATTTTTTCCCCCGAATATCTTAGAAAATACAGTTGCATGTTTAAGCATTTCTTAATCTATCCAGTTTATAACTATATTGAAAAGAATGTATAATGGCCATAGTTAATGGATACTGATTCTGTTTCTTTGTGCTATGGAGAACACCTTAGCAGTATTAGATTATTAATTATGCGCAATCAATGATAAACTACATCTGGTACCATCCTAATTTTTTATATGTGACCTACACACTTAGCATAGGAGGAAAAACTACTGATTATTGCCTGGATCTTATCCTCCTATCAGAAGAAATTTGCATAATCGCCAAAGATCAGCATATATTTCCCTGACCTTGAAACTATAAAGATTTTGCTATTTCATGCTACTGAGGAGGTTATTACAGGAGGAGAGGAAGGGGAAAAGTAAAGCAACAATACAGGCTGCTTACCTATTTAAATTAATAGAAACAGTGGGGCACACTACAAATGGAAACCTCCCAACCCTTTTTCCTTTTGTTCCCATTATGCCTTACATTGTACCTTTTATGTGGGTGTGGGTATTTTTATTATTATTTATTAGTATTATTATTTTCCCAAGGCCGACCAATTCTGGAACATACTGTAATCTCAGAGAATGACTTCTTCCATAAGTTTTTAGCTAACCCCAAAGAACAGAACATGTGGAGGACCTTTGTAAGGTTGAAAGCAAGAGTAAAGCTCTTCCAAGATACCTTCTCACTCTGTGAGAAGATTTTGCTTTTCCTGTAGAAGAAGCTCTTTCACAACATCAGAGATGTTGTACTGGCAGAATAAGTAAGACTAATTTTCTGCTAAGCAAATGGCAAAGCAGGAGTGTCTTTAACCATGTATAATTTCACCTAGTTTAGGCTCCTTACTTTCTACCATTTTTACATCATTATGTTTCAGTGAGAAGTATAAAAAAAGACCAGTTCTCCTGCTTCTCTTGGGGCAGCTGTAAAGCACACTTGCCTGATAAATTTGCAGAAGACTCCAATAGTCATTGGCTTGTTATATAAAGAGAATATATATATATATATTATGACTTTTATTTTCATTTTCGGAGTTCAGCTTTCACTGAAGTTGGTGGCAAGCAGTGTCATTCATACGTTTTGGAGTATGTCATTGAGGGCTTGGGAGCAGCACTAAATGAAGAATCTCCAGTAGGCACTAGATGTTTTGTGGGAATGTCTAACTGAAAAAGAAGAAACTCCCAGCTTTGTTGAGCAGGTGCTTGGAGGCTAAAATAGTCAAGGATAGGGAAATAGTTTGAAAAAATAAGAATAGTGCTGCAACTAACATTCAATTATTTTTTTTTCAATTAGCAATTTCCAATAGCCAGCAGAGACCCATAGTTACTATACTACAACTGAAAAGAAGCAAACAATCTCATGGATCCAACTGGCATCCAGGAGAAGCAATTAAGTGAACCAAACTTCAGAGGAATTAATTTATGTAATTATGGGAATTTTATCCTGCTACACAGCTGAGCTCCACTACAGCCTTTCTCTCACTCCCCCTCCTCAAAGGAAAAGGGGGAGAAGATATAACAGAAAGGGCTCAAGGGCTGAGATAACGACAGGGAGACCACTCAACAGTTATTGTGACAGGCAAAACAGACTCAGCATAGAGAGATTAGTATAATTTATTGCCTATTGCTAACAGACTAGGACAGTGAAAAACTAAAAGCAAACTAAAAACACCTTCACACCATCCACCCTCTTCCACCTCCTTCCTCTTGAACAGTTCAGGGGAATGGAGAATGGGGGCTGTGGTCAGTCCCTGACACTTCATCTCCACTGCTCCTTCACGGTCACTCTCTGCCCCTGCTCCAACGTGTGGTCCCTCCCACGGGGTGCCATCGTTCCCAAACTGATCCTACATGGGCTTCCCACAGGCAGCAGCTCTTCAAGAACTTCTCTAACATGGTTGCGTACCACAGGGTCCATCTGTCAGAAGCAAACTGCTCCAACATGAGTCTGTACCACGGGGTCTATCCATCCCCCAGGAGCAAACTGCTCCAGCACGGGTTCCCCACAGGCAGCAGCTCCCCCCAGACCCCCTGCTCTTGCGTGGGCTCCTCTCCACAGGCTGCAGCTCCGGCCCGGGGCCTGCTCCTGTGGGGGCTCTCCATGGGCCGCAGCCTCCTCCAGGCCCCATCCACCTGCTCCACCGGGGGCTCCTCCATGGGCTGCAGCATGGAGATCTGCTCCATGTGGGACCCATGGGCTGCAGGGGGACAGCCTGCTCCACCAGGGGCCTCTCCACAGGCCACAGGGGAACTTCTACTCTCGTACCTGGAGCACCTCCTGCTGCACTGACCTTGATGTCTGCAGGGCTGTCTCCCATTTTTTTATTCCTTTCTCCCAGCTGCTATTGCACAGCATTTTTTTTCCCCCTTCCTTCAATCTGCTCTCCCAGAGGCTCAACCAGCATCACTCCCTAGCTCAGCTCTGGCCAGCGGCTGGTCCTTTAGGAACCAGCTGGAGCTGGCTCTGATCTGATATGGGGCAGCTGCTGGGCTCTGTTCACAGAAGCCACCCTTGCAGCCCCCGCTACCAAAACCTTGCCACATAAACCTAATACAGTAATTAGAAATAGTGACCGTGGGTTGTAACCAATGCTTTTTTTCATGAGATGAGCCTAAAGTGCCATTTTGTCATAGTTGATTGCATAATGTTGTTTGAGGAGTGGTCAGTAATTGTGAAAGTAAAATAAAGTTGTTTTTTTATTATTTATTTATTATTTATAGAAGCACTGAGCATCTGGCACCAAATTGCATTATATTGTTGAATTTTCAAATATTGTTCATAACTATGAATAGCTGAAAAACAAGGCTGTTTGGCTTTCAGGAGGAAAAAAGGTGCTGTAAAATATCTACCAAGAAAATGAATTTGACACATGGGGAAGCGACCTCTCTGTCACTTCAGGTTTTAAATATGAGAGTGGGTCATTGTTGGAGATATGCTCTGGTGTACCACTTGAGAGATAGCATTCTGCATTAATACCAAAATCAGCCATCTGAATGATCTTGAAAATGCTAGCAGTGTTATCCTGCTTGAGTACAGGCCAAGTGTTAACAGATGAAAGTGAAGAGAGGATAATCGGCTGGACTGCAACAAAGTATTTGCCAGTGTCAAAGAGCATAACGATAATACAAAAGTTCATAAATGAATGAGATGCTGCTATCAAATATGAGACATAGTTTTACATACATGAAAAGAGCCAGGTATTTTAGGTAGGATCTGGACTGAGGTAATGAGGTATCCAGTAATGATGGACTCTTGGACCTTCTGCCTAATTCCTCAAGTAGCGAAAGTACATAAGCTCCTAAATTTAAAGTAGAGGTTTCATTTCAGAGGCATTACGAGTCTGGGATAGAGTTCTGACCACTCAAAAATCTCTTTGTGCTGGCAGGACTGATATCTTACCTCAGACTAAACCTAACTGTGGCCAGAAAGATACATGTTTCTCAATCTAAATCCACCCATAGATCTAACTCACTGTGATTTCTTCAAATATACATCATGCATAGCTCCTTTTTCAAGAGACAAAACAACAACAAAAACGTTGGAGGAGAATGCAGTGGTCTGATGGATCCTCTTCTATATCATTTGTTGGTCAGAAGCACCCACCTTTCACACAGAAGACATAGGCACAATGGTCTTTTCTCCTTTAAAGGATGCTAACGAAAAACTCTTAACTCTTAAATGACCTAATCCCTCGTCTGCTTCAGTATACAATGTATTTTTGTTACAAAATAAGTATGTGAAATCATGTTACTTTTCATAATATAACCACACACATTAATTAATTGTATTAGAAATAAGGAGTTGGACCCTCAGCCATCCAATAATAGCTGACGCATTTTAGAATAAACTAGTACCAGAATAAAGTGTATACTGCCTTCTCAGGTCAGGGGCCATTTCTTCAAATCTCCGTCTGACTGTTACACTAACTTTTTACCATATCCAAGTCCACTTCCTCTCTGTGTAGCCACATGTGAGTGGACCACAAATGTTACACTGTTAACTAATCAACTAGTTTTGGAGGGAGAAATCTGATGCTGCTGAAGAAAATTTGACAAATGTAAACTATATAAACAACTGTCAGCTCGAAGTTCCAATGTTTTGGGGGTTGAGTGAGTACAGGGGAAATGGATTGTAGATTACCCAGAAAAGAGCGAAACAGCATGTGGTGGTACTGTTCTTACAGGTCTTATATTTCTTATTTCTATTTATATTAAGAAGTATTTAAGAATTGCAACCAATTAAAAGCAATAGCAACAAAACACAAACAGAACATTCTGATTTTATTACACATGAAAATAAAATAACTATGTTTATCAGACTGCACAAGTGGAGTAGAAAAAAAAAAGAAGGTAACAACTTTTCTTGGTGGTGTTTTGTTGTTGTTTTTCCGTATTGCAAAGACTCTTCTTTCTAGTGGAGTTCTCCAGCACTGCAAGACTGGAGTGCTCACAGGCTGAAAAGTGCCTGGTGTCACTGTCAGCAGAGAGATGTAGGATGGTGCTACTGCCAAAAGCCACAGTGCTGCACTCTTTATCCCGGCTGCGTGCTCCTGCCAGCCCCTTTGTGTTGGAACAGTTGGCAGTCTCATTGCTACATAATTGTTCGTGCAGACACAACAGGGCAGCACAGTTTCAGGCCAGCTTAAGTAGATTGTGAAACTGCATCTTACAAATGCCAGCTGTATAGAGGGGTAATTTTAAGTCCATTCATGACTATCTCAGACACTGCAAATGAAGCAAATGGAACAGTTCATTCTTACTTTGGAAGCAATTTTATCAAACAGTCTTCAGTGGAAGTGTTTTAAATATGTCAGTGATGATGTTGTGTACAGCAGTGAGATCTCAGGATGATTCTCGGCGGCAGGTCAACACAATGCACTACAAAATTTTAAGAATATCAAATTCAGTGGAACAACACCTGTGCAAAGCTACACCAGTGCACATTTTTCACCATGGAAACTTGTTACCAGTTGTAGAAATTAATGCTAACAGTGTTGTATTTATGGAAGCATTTAAGTATTCAAGGCTTGCTGTTTGCATTTTAGCTGTTTTGTGACCTATCCCTAAATGACGCTTTATTAAATAGAGTAGGTTGACAAGTTAATCATAACAAAACCAGAAAAGTGAAAGAGGAAGGGCTTTTCTTTTCCTTGCTGAGTATTTTCCTTGTGTATTGGAAGTCTAAGAAACTATTGAAATAAATACCTTCTCCCCCTCCCAGAAAACAATAACAACAACAACAACAAAAACAACAAGTAGGCATTAAATTTTGAGCCAGCAACCAACATATGATTCCTTTTTTGCAGAGGTGTATCAGCTGTAACTTTGCAATACTAATGTAAATTCACTGTTGTGAATTCAATGAAGTGCGTGCCTATTTTGTTCTTTCTATTGTCTTCATAAACCTTGGATTTGGGCCTAAATCCCAATACCATTACTGGTCACCTTCCATCAGTTATGAATACAGTATGCTTATTTGTTAGCACCAATAAATTAAAATTAGCTTAAAGAGATTTTTAAATATATTGCACATCCCATGAGGAATATATATGTGAAATGTTCATGCTGGATAAGCAGAACCTACAGGGATAGCAATTAAATCATAAGACTGAAAATAAAAACTGCTATGATCTACACCATTGTCTCCAAATTATATGATTAAGGAGATACTAAATTAGACATTATAGTGAAAGAGTACAACTACAAATCTTAACTAAGCATATTTTTTTGTATTTCTATTCATCATACTAATGTACAGGTTTATATTTAGTAGCTTTAGAAGTGTTAAAAAACCTGTAAAGCTACAGATTACAACCCATATGGGTGTGCTGAGGTTGGCAGCAGTGATTAATAGTATCTCCTGTTTTTGCTTTTTATAAACCAAACAATATTTAAGACAGCTATTAAGATGATTTACATCACAAAGAATTCAAACACTGCACTTACTTGAGCAAAGAATACTGCATTAAAAGGAGTGTGGGCAGGAGTAACATGTTTTAGTTCACTCATAACAGTGAAACAGTCAAATTCTCAGGTTAAAGTGGAATATCACAGTTTGTAGCACAATGCTTTGAATTTACATAATACTTATCCCATTCTACCTAAGCATCCTAAACGATTTGCTGTCAATAAAAGCCACATTCATCCAACTTAGTGGGATATCTTGCTTTGTACAGCCCTATTAGATTTAATAAAATTACTAGGAAGTACTACTTCATGGAGAGGTATGGTTCTACGAGTACTTTAAACTAACATTAATGAGGGCTACTTGGAAAGGACTGATCTACTGCTCTTCTCATATCTAGTTGCGTATTCCCATCTCCTCCTTTTTCCAGGATAAGGGTTTATCACAACTGATAAACACAAAATCACAGCATCTCACCCGATAAAATAAAGATTAGTTTCCAGCTAGATATTTTCCCTCAGTTTAGTTCACCTGGTGTAAGGAAATGGTACATTCTTGAGGCAGGGACTGGTAAAAAACACTTCTTTTTGAGACTACCTTAAAGTAAACAGCCTTTGTAAAGCTGACTGAATCCTTCCACACCTAATTCTCCTATTTTGTTTTGAAACAGAAGAGGTCTAGAATCCCAAATATTTTTAACTATTTAAGTAAGCCTTAACAATTTGAGAGTTAGGCATCTAAAAGTGTCAAAAGTATAGGATATCAAGTCTTTTTAAAGTACGAGTTCATTGTTGCCCAATTTTGTCAATGTTATATTTTAAAATTAGTCCCAAGCACTAATGGTAAGAGACTAATTTTAACAATTACTTTGCTAAATGTTAAATACATTGTCACTGATCTCCTTTAATTCATGTGAGAAAAGTGGTGCAGAAATATTAAGGTTATAACAATATACCACCAAGTTGCAATTGATTTAGGCTGGTTTACAGACAACACAGTGAACTGTGTTACCTCGCAGACCGGAATATGGGATTTGTATTAAATTCTTTTGGATTTAACCCTGATTTTTCAAGGGCTAAATTTTGGAAAGATTCCACTTTTATTACAGCTTTTCATGGTAATTTATTTTTGCCAACAGGTTTCTTTTTAAAATATCTTCTCCATCTATACTTTGTTATTCTGAGTGCTTTTGTCGTCATTATCTTTTACTTGTAAATGTTGCCAGAGAGATTGTGTCTACACAACACAGTGTAGCACCACATGCAGGTAGCATGTAGCCTGCTGTTACAAGCTAGCTGTAACAAACTTAGCTAACTGGAATAGATAAATGCTCTAATGAAATAGATAACATGCTCTAAGGAAACTGCTCCTTCTGGAACCTAAATCAATACATTCAAAATTAGCCTGAATATTACTTCAAGACAGTGGATAGTTCTTAGCTGATCCACGTTAAAGAGAAGGCTCTATTTAAATTTTGGGGAATAAAGTTAGGATGCAAATTGGTCAGTCTATAGTTCATTACACAGAGAGGTTATACTGGAGGGTTCATAAATTAACAGCAAGAGATATAAAATGATCAAACAGTTGGAACATGAAGCTCAAAATTTAATGATATATAAGTTCTACATTATTAACAGTGGTAGTAATTAAGACTGGAAGAGTTTTTCAAAGAATATGATGGATTCTCTGTAATTTGAAAACTTTAATTAAGATTGGATATACCTCTCAAAAGATATTATCAAACTTGATAATACAAGAGCCATCAGGGTAAATTCAAAAGTCTTAAACTCTATGAATTTTTCATCACATCAGACATGGCATTCATTCATCTAGAAAAATGGAAAAACACAACGAACATTTACAAAGGTCATATAAATAGGTTTCTTATAATGGCAATTGAATTGCTCTCTGTTCTTCTAACATAACTGCTTTTGGAACCAGCTCAAGACCCCTCACCAACATAGACAAAAAAAAAAAAAAAATGTTGCCATTCCAAGTCTGGGGAGGTAAGGCTGTTCCTTCAGCAATAAAAGAAGCCATAGAGGGATGAGGTAGAGATGAACTAGGATGGCAGAATTTCATGCCAAATTTACTGCCTCTTTTCCCTCCCCTAGTTCCACACAGCCATAACTCCTAGTTCATACACCCAGTAATATTAGCCAACTAGACTGGCTTTCCAGCAATATGGCATAGCTAGGGGAAGATAGTTAAGCTTCCCATTGCAGTTTTCTACCTATGCAACTACATCTTCTGCCTATGCCTGGAGTTGGCCCTGATTGCACTAGCGATTCATTAAACTATTGTGGAGTTCAGAATCCCACCTGAGTAACCATTACAAGGCCATTTTAAAACAACAGTTAATATATGGTATGAAAGACTTTGTCTTGCTTATGAGGCTTTAAGAAGTCATAGATACCTTTACAGAGGTGTTGTATATCAATGATAAATACATATTTTTCATGTACACATACATACAATGGATATCCTTGGCACACATGAAAAGTATTATTTTGATTCATAGGAATGATGTATTCACAAAAATGCAAATTCATTCAACTGTACTTTTTAAATATTACTACTGAAAGGTAATAGACATAAGAACAAAAATATTAATCCATGCTATCAAAAGTGCTTCAGAGAACAGTTAAGCAGTTAGCATATTTTGGGATTTTTTCCTTTCCAGAAAACATGGCAATTGATAGCTCTGTATTCTAATTGTCAATAAACATAGAACTTTGGCTTTTAAGTATTTTGTTCCACTTTTCTACCACACACAATAAATCTCCCTCCATCTCTACATCCTTTGTAATATATTCACAATGGCAACAGCACCAGACAAATACAAGAAAAAAGACCACAAAAAGAAAAAGAAAAAAAAAAAAAGACTTCAATTGTCTGTTCTGACCCCACAAACATAGAATTACCTCTGACAGCCAAGAAGACAGAAAGGTGTCCCTAGTAAGCTCTGCACTCCTCCTTCATTCTCTCAAATCCACACAGTTTTGCAATATACCCAGAAAACTGTCCAAGTTCCAGTTATGTTAGCTCAGAGCTCATTAGAATTCTGAGACATGTACTGTGCTAAAAGTAACAAAGAAATTTCAGAGAATTGCTCAGAGGGTTTTGTTTTGTTTTGTTTTGTTTTGTTTTGGTTGTTTGGTTTGGTTTGTTTGTTTGTTTTCTGACAGTTCTCTAAAAATAAATGACATTGATATTACTGATTGATGGGATCAAGCATATGAAATCTCTTGAAGCTGACAATACATGAGAAAATTTCTAGTCATCTTATCTGCTCACATTTCTAGATTCCTCATACCTTGGCAGTTCATCTGTCAGGAACCAGGTGTCCAGCTTTCTCTAGGTAGCTGCCTCTTGACCTCTGACACCACAGCAATGTAATGAATAAAAAATTAAGAACTTTCAGTCTGCTACTAAATTAACATGACTGCTTTGAATATACTAGAAAATAACATAAACCTGTTCAAACTGTTCTTTGTACAAGCAAAAAGTGAAGCTTTTCTTTAAGCAAAGCATCAGCATATTAGCTTGAGAATATCAAACAGGAGAAATAGAACAAAAGAGGTAAAATGTTTTATTTCCATAATTAAAACATCTATTATTAAGAAAAGTTAAAAATAAAAAGATTTGCTTTCAATCAGTAAGACAGAACAGTCAACAGAAGAAAGTTTAAAGTATAAACAATTTAAAAATATATTTAAAACATTAAACTAGCTAAGTATTTCAAAACAGTTCATCTTTTGTTTTAAACTGGCCTAAGTTCCCAAACCCCAATAGTTTAAAATTTCCTTCCAGATCTAATGATGGTCTACAAGGGAGACTGGGGCTACTCACCCCACACCCCTAAAAGAGATTAAAGAGAGAGAGAGAGAGGGAGGAAAAGAGGGAGAGAAGAGAAAAGAGAAAAGTAATTAGGAAAGCAAGCATTGGCAAGAGGCGCTCAAAGATCACTCATTTGACCTTCTCATATAAAATCAGATAAGTATCCTAAATTACCTAATTTATATTAAGTTAAACTGTGTCCACTAAACATCTCTTTTTCTCCCAGCTATGTAAGAAATCTAGATAACAAAACAAAATACTGGTGACTGGTTTAGATATGCCAGCATAGATGGAGATGAATCGAATGTCTGGCCAGTATCCTGTGAAGTGAAGAAGATTCTATTGACTACTTCTCAAACATTAAATCAACCACTATGTCATTAACATTAAAGCAAATCAATGTCTGTTTCAATCTTGAAATATTGCAATTTGTGATGTACGACGTACCCTTTAAGAAAATTTGTGTGAAAGATACAAGCTAGCCCATAGCAGTGAGGCTTACATAACATCAAATATTGGATGAAATATTTGTACATCAGCCATACACTGTTCAATAATTTAAAAACTTTCTTGAAATCCTGCTGCAAATTTATTTTAAAAATGGTACATTTAAAGAAATACCCTGCTATAAAAGTAGTTTATTTTCATTTCAACAATAATATGATACTGCGATTTTAATAGTAAGTATTGTGATGAAGTAATATACAACAAACATAATCACTATTTTCAAATCCCTAAATAGGGGTTGTGAATACCATTAGCTATGTATCTACCATTGACAACCCTATAAATATGTGTAGGGAAGAGGCAGGAAAAGCAGGAGGGAGAGAGCAAAAAATGTTCAAAAGGATTCATTAATTAAATGCTGAACTGTAGGAGAGAATATATTAAGAATTTGTTATACATTGTGTTATACAACAACAAACCTGAATAACTTTATCTTTTTCTTTCTCTTTCTTTCTTTCTTTCTTTCTTTCTTTCTTTCTTTCTTTCTTTCTTTCTTTCTCTTTCTTTTTCTTTCTCTCTCTTTCTTTTTCTTTCTTTTACTTTCTTTTTCTTTCTTTCTTTCTTTCTTTCTTTCTTTCTTTCTTTCTTTTTCTTTCTCTCTCTTTCTTTCTTTCTTTCTTTCTTTCTTTCTTTTTCTTTCTTTTACTTTCTTTTTCTTTCTCTTTCTTTCTTTCTTTCTTTCTTTCTTTCTTTCTTTTTCTCTCTCTTTCTTTTTCTTTCTTTTACTTTCTTTTTCTTTCTCTTTCTTTCTTTCTTTCTTTCTTTCTTTCTTTCTTTCTTTCTTTCTTTCTTTCTTTCTTTCTTTCTTTCTTTTTCCTCTTTCTTTCTTTTTCCTCTCTCTTTCTCTTTCTCTTTCTCTTTCTCTTTCTCTTTCTCTTTCTCTTTCTCTTTCTCTTTCTCTTTCTCTTTCTCTTTCCCTTTCCCTTTCCCTTTCCCTTTCCCTTTCCCTTTCCCTTTCCCTTTCTCCTTCTCCTTCTCCTTCTCCTTCTCCTTCTCCTTCTCTTCTCTCTTTCTTTCTTTCTCTCTTTCTCTTTCTCTCTCTTTCTCTCTCTTTGTTTTTCCTGACACTAGAGGGAAACAATGTTGAGGAATGCTGAAGAGATAAAGCAGATTTTATTGCAATTTCATAGCTTTTACCTTACCTTTTTGTCTCCTGTTCCTCAAGGGTCCTATTTTCCAACATCGTAACATCTGCTTTTTGTTTCTTGACCTTGCATTTTCCCTCTTTCCCTCCAGGCTATTCACTTATTTCCATTCCACTTCTTCCCCCTCACCGGGACATTGGCAGGGGAAAGTGCAAGTTAAGCAGAAGACAGAAAATCCTCATTCATAATTTTGATTTTTACTTGGCGTCAGAGACAAACTTCTGCCTGACAAACTTCCCTATCCTATTACGTTGTTATGACAAACTTACTACAGAAGCCAAACACTATGCAGTTTTAACTCAATATGTTAAAAAAATGTATCTTTTGACAGTGGTTCTTTCACATTTTTTTTTTTTTTTTTAATGCTTCTCCCTGTAGATTTGGCCCAAGTTTTTAACTTCCATGTGAAGTGCAAGTCACACACTCTCAATACTAGAGACATCAGTGTTTCAGCCCTGATTAATTTCTTTCCTTTGCTTACGAGAAAGGAAGTGAGAGTTTTACAATTATTTGATTTTTATTTTTTTTAGCAGCTTTTATTTAAAAAAAAATACTATTTTAGATTAATATTCACCCAAAAGGCTCAGCTTGAGGCAGGCACTTGACATAGACACCTTTTAGTGTTGCGGTTTAAGTTCAGTGGTTATAAACAAATGTGAATATAGTCTTACAGACTGTAACCTCACAAAATTTACACAAAACTATTCTTTTCCCACAAATTAAATTACATCTTAGTTTGGGGTCATCCAACTTCAATAGCTGTAAGGATAAAGCTGGGATCTGTTTCATTCTTGTTTGGTTTTGTTTGTTTTTAAATGTGGGTGCAAGAGAATAACAGCTGGTCAAAAAGCTGGCTGGTCCCCATACAGGAAAAACACAAATTTACAGAAAAATCACCACAAGATTCAACCATTTCCTTATAAGAGACAAAAACAAACAAACAAAAATGACTGTTCCCAAGGAGCTATAGAAAAACTTTTACCCATTTTAAGGTCATTACTTTCTACCTTATAACGTCTAATGGAAGAATAAATGCTATTTATTTCAGACTGTTTTTCAGTGTATGGGGGTTTGTGACAAGTAAATTTTTGTGACTTATTTTACAATATCAAGTTCTCATGCAATTTTTGCACATGTAAGTGCAAATAACATGAATATATTTAATCCATTATTTAGTAAATGGTATTAGGCAGAATATTGCAAGATAGATCAATGCAAAAGTATTTAATTAGCTTTATTCCTTCTCTTCCATTAACCTTGCTGTATATTATGTCCCTTGTTCCTAAGTAAATACATATCTAACAAAGCAAAATTTTCAGATTTATTTTCTTTTAAAATTTGTGTTCCTAAATAAAAAGAAGATGGTAAACATGAAATAAACTGGCAATCAATGCATTTTATGGCAGAAAGGTTTCTTTAAGAATTTGAGAACTTCTTGGAAATCCTTTACAGGATAAGAAGAAAGTAGCTGAGAATTTATGTAACAAGTTATGATTTTATTTATTTATTTATTTATTAAGGGAAAAATGGAAGTTCTTAATAGTGGTAAAATTAGAATACTCTATATGTAAACAGTATATTATATTTATATTTCAATATGTATATTTGTACTTTGGTAGATGGATGCTCAAAATGTATTCTGGTTATTCATCTGAAAACTACGAGAATATATAGGCATAAAATAGACAAAATACTATTTAAACCATGACAAACTTTTACATGATCTCTTTAGGAACATAAATATTGATATAATAGTCAGCTAGAAATGAAGTGTCTTCATCCATCCTTTGAGTAATACAACTTAATTGGTAATGAGTCGGATGTAACCAAATGATAAAATTTTCAAAATCTACCTAATAAGGCAGTCAGGAACTCTCTAATTGAAGGTGAATGACTACAGTCGCTAATGAGCTTTAGAAATTGCAAGACCAGGTTTATCGTCCAAAGAAGTTTAAATTATGACGACCAGCACTGTATCATGCTGGCAGGTAATTAATATTTATGACAGTTGTTTTTAACTGTATATCTCAGTTTCCTTAAGAGCTCTGGAAAGCTGGTATTATTCCTGTGATTGCCATAGAGGAAATGAGTGTAAGGAGCTTCTGCTGCAGACAGGCAACCACACCAGTAGCAGCATTTACCACTCCCATGGCAATCATTGCCAATATTCATGACAGCATCCTTAGTAATCCATTCCCAAGTGGCTACGGGAAAAGTAAGCTCGAGACTCGAAGGATCTTTTCCCAGATCTCAGATCTGAGCAGACCTTAGTTCTGCTCTCTTTCTCTGCCCTTTAGCTTCCCTGTGGCAGAAGCAGCAAAATTTAATTTTGCCTGCCCCTTCTGAGAATTCATAAGCTGCTTTGTCTGAGAGCTAAAACACATTCATGAATGATTACACCAAAGTATTGAACCAGTATGTAATGAGTCTTTCTAATCATGCCCTTGCCCTTCACTTGCAATAGTCAAAAGCTCTCAGAAGTGTGAAATGTACAAACACATGAAGAGCTTTCCATAATTTATTTGTTTACTGTGAATGAAAGTAATAACGCAGCATCTCTCTCGCAAACATATATTACCTTTCTCCATTCATAAAATATTCCCAAAAGGTTAATTATACAAAAAGAAAATGCAGTTCAGCATTTACACATCATATTATTACATTAATTAAGCCATAATAATCAAGACCTGCAGCACTTTTGGGGGATTAATGGCCAGCTGGGACAGTTGGTGGCCCAAGGCTATTCTACAGGTCATTTATTCCATTTAGTTGTTAATCTTCTGGGAAATGTTCCTGAGTCAAGGTCATTACTGATAGGTCACTTGTATAAAAATAAGTTGTAATCTCAACAAACATCTTATGCTTTTTTTCTATTCTGCAACATTTCTACAAAGCATAACATGCTCTCTCTTTAAGCCATGTTACTTGTTGTAACAGTAGATATTTAAAAAGGTAGGAAAACAATTACACATATATTGTTACATTCACTTTTGTTTTCATAAATGTAAGTTCACACAACTTTCTTCTTCCTACTAACTCCGGGTGGGGTGGGGTGGGGGGGGTGGGGTAAAAGTCTTCTCTTGCATATGTTGCAATAAAACGTCTTGACTTTTTAATAGATAGTAATAACTTGAAAAGCTAAAAACTCATAGTTCAATTAACAAAATTGTCATCTTTTAAAACAAACAAGCAAAACCCACCAAGCAAGCTCTCCCAATCTTTTTTTTTTTTTTTTTTTTTTTCCGTTGCTATCCTGCAAACTTATAATGAAAATCAATTATAATTTTTTCTTCACTGAATCAATGAATTTCAAGCTGAGACCTTTATTGAGACCTTTGTTCATCTGGGGAAGTCCACTGTCAGGAATCTATATTGAATGGCAAGGAAGGCAAAGGAGTGTACATCATCCAAAAATTACCAATCTGTTAAACATATGTCTAAGATACCACTCTTTACACCTAGTGGTCTCCCCAGTTTTGATTTTACCTTCCTTTCTTAGGTAAAAAGCTAACTTGTTAATTTTCACGAAGTTCCGATACCTATAATCATCACAATGTTTTTGAATCCTACTTGAAAAGTGAAAACAATTATATAGGCTTTTTTTTTTTTTTTTTTCCCCCAACTAATCATTACATGGAACTTTATATTGTTACTTTAGTAACTTCCCATTCATTTCTGGATATAAATCTACTCAATTGTTTTCTTCTGTAGTTACTCATGACTTCAGACCTGTCTTTTCTCCTTTGATGTTTTTTGGCTATGTGGCTATGTCTATATAATAACAGCAGGGATATCTGAGCCCCTCTGTGCTATCTGCATTGAAGAACAAAAAAAATGGAATTTGTAACGCAGCATTTGTTAGCTCAGGCATAAGACCACGCAGACAAAGCCCTCTGAATGTTTCCCTCTGAGTTGGTCTGTCTTCACAGACCCTGTAGTACTCTGCATGAATATACAAGCTGGGATGGTCACAATCTGAGAACTCTGCATCATCTACTGCTCCCAAATGCAGACTTCTCAATACCTGTTTTATTAGGTAACAAAATTCAGTGTTATTCAGATTCTGCTGAAAACAGTGAGCATCAACATTTCAGGGAAGGTAATATTTTATGTGAAACTAATGTTCTTACAATATTCATGCCTATCCAATAATTGTTCAACTAGCAGACAATTTCAGCAAAAATAATAAAATATGAACAATAGTGGAGAGTGGACAAATTGTTTTGATTGTAGTTGGTGTCATTGCATTTGGTGCTCTGCTGTCATGTGTGTTGTTCCTCTTTGTTCTCATTTGTGTTTGTCAAAAGACCTTTCCAAGAATATGAAATCGGTTCTTAATATCTGAGTACGTCAAAAAAAAAAAAAAAAAAAAAAAAAAAGACAGAGCTCAGATCTCCTGAGCATTTTCCACTAAGGATGAATTATTTTGGCTTCAGAAAGATCCTGGTAATGGAGCATGAAATTCAAACACAGTATTAAAATACTGTGGAGAGTCTCCCACCTTTGCTGGTTTTTCTTCATATTTATTTTACATGCAAGCTTCCTATACTGTGATTCCAAGTTTCTTTACAGGCAAGGCTTTATTTCTGTAAGGTACTATTATGCTCTGACAAGCAAAGGGAAACTGTCAGATATTCTACTTCAATGACATCCAGATCCAAACAAAGAAGCTTTCTGTACAAACAAATCATTACCATTTCCTCGCTGCCCTTTGCCAATGATCGGTGTGTATAGTAGCAGAATTATACAATCACAATTTCATCTTTTTTTTTTTCTTTTTTTCTTTTTTTATTATTAATTATTTATCCCATAAGAATCTATATATATTTACTGTTTGGGTCATAAAATTATTATTTTACATATTCGACCAAGAGATAAATCTCCCTAAAGTCAAATAATAGTGTATTAATATTTTTTTCTCAGATTTATCTTTTTCTTTTTTTTTGACAATATTTTTGTCAGAGATTGTGTGTCCACCCATGTTTACTTTCTGGCCTTACATGCAGAAACATTTTCTTCTAATCACTCAGTGCTTTCTGTTTTGTTTGTATCTTGTGTCTCTGCATCTATGATGTCCAGCTATATGCTGACTGCAGATTGGGTGAGGACCCAATAGGTTCCTATCATATTTTATTGTATGCATATTGTTCAACACATCTTTTCTACTTAACTTTTCCCATTATACTTTTTTTTTTTTCCCCAAAGCTTTCCTTAGAAATAAAATGAACAGAAACAAGAATGAGCACTGATAACTTTTTTTAAAAAAGTTTGAAATAGAAATAATTAAACTAGAAATTCTTCAAACCACTATTTTGGTATGGCATTATGGATTGCTTACTTCAAATCTTTATACTATATTTAAAAAATGCAAAAAACAACATCAACAGCAACAAAAAAAGTTGAAAGAACTTTATATTCTTTATATTTACATTTAACCACAAAATTATAAAATGCTATTTGATTTTTGCTTCCGCAGTCTCCATTTGCATCCTGTCTTTTGTACTTAGTACTTCACGGGTTCCAATTAAAAAATATCCTGAGGAATCATGTCAACAGAAAGTGCATAATGCACTTAAAGTGCACCCAGATAGGTAGATTCAGCTTGTGTAAGGAATATGAAATCCATTATTTCTGAAATTCACATGCCTCTGTTGCAGCCTGAGTTAAAGCGATCTAAGTAGTGCATCATGCTCTTACATAAACCCATAAATGCTTTCCATCTGTGGCTTTTTCGCCACAGAAGGGAAAGTGGCTGTTAGAGAAATACTGTGCAAAAAGTCAAATAGTCCTGCATATAACCCTCCCCAGGGACACAGAATACTGCTGCTTCCATTACCACTGGAAGGAATGGTGAAGGAAACTCCGATATGACAAAATCTCTCTGAGTCACTTAGACCAGCCCTGGAAAGCAGAACATGAGGGGGCTGTGACACTTCTGAAACACTTGATTGTTCCTGAAGTTGGGAGCCAATTCTGATGTAAATACTGTCTGATATAAATAGCATTCAATTTACTAAGAAAATAAAAATAGCAGCTGAATAATCTCCATCATATCGTATAAGGATCAAACCACAAGCTTGTAGGTTTATAATGCAGGCTTTTATCATATAAGATACATGAGTAACTGCATTAGTTGACATCCATATACTGTCACAGGAGATAAATGTTGTTTAAGCCACAGGCAGCGAGCTGATTCTTTCACATCATTGTTCCATGGCTCCTGTCTTTTCTTAGGACAATGCACTGCTACAGCTATGTTGGTCTGCAGGACAGTCCTGACCTTTGGGTGGGTATGTTTCATTATTATTTTCATATCTGCAAAAATGTTTGGGATAAAGGCAAGTGAGAGAATGGCTCTAACAAGCTTCCACCGTTCATATCAAGCAAATTGTCTTTAGGTGAAAAAAAGATCCTATTTGCCTCAGGGAAACTCTCTCTCTCTCATATCAGATGGAATAGATATGCTGATTTCCTCAGAAGAGGTCTTTAGATAATATTTTTATAACTGTTAGTGTTTCTTGCCAACTAAAGGTGTTGCCTCAAGCTTCATTTAATTATTATAATGATCTTGTTGTTTGACTTTAAAGAACTGTCAATGCTTTTCATTAAACCATTATTTTAGAGATAGTGGTGGGGAATCATTTGTTTCTAGGTACAAAACCTGGTGTCAAGAATGCCTCTAGATCCTATTTGTGCTAGATTTTTAATGCATCAGGGTAAATAAAACAGCAAAATTAAAATTCTTACAATATATCAATTCCAAATGATTGACAGAAATGGCATACACAAGGATTATACTTTCCTTTAGTCTACAGTTGCCCATCAGTGAATATCTGTAAACTAAGAGATAAGCCAAAGTCCCTCATTAAGAAACTGAAGATATTTATTTTGTCTTTTTGAAAAGCATCAGCTGCTTGTCTGGGAAAAAAAAAAAAAATACTCAGACTCTGAAGCTGCAGTGTATAATGGAACAGAGTATTAAATAAATCCTCAAGAAGAAAAAGAAAAAGAAATTCTGCCTTCTGTATGTCTTTGTAACATTTATGTTTTTTTTTCTAAAACATTTACAATAGGAAATACCATGAATGCCAACCCCAGCAAGATACAATTAAGCAAAATAAACAAGAAAAGTTGATACCTGCAAAACACAAAAATATACATAGCTGCAGGCAACAGTAGTAGAAAGAACATTCCAGTTGATGGTGGACACCAAGAATCTGAATTTGTAAGTTAACTAAAATTTCAATATTTTGTACCTTGCTATGGCAGTCCATTTAAATGAATGAATCTTATTGTTCCAGATATGCATAATAACTTGTTTTTCCTTTATTGTTGGAAGGCTGGGCATTGAGATTTGTAGTAGCTCCTTCTCTCAAATCACTTCAAATCACAAATTCCACAGAGTGTGGAGAGAATATATTAAATATACAGAGTCCAGACAATGCTGTCATTTGATTCTGGGAAGCAGCCAAATCTCTGACATTGCAGTTGCATTAATAGAACTCTGCACTGTGTTGAACATATGCTTCTCAACAGGCAGTATAGTACTGTTTACAACAGACAGATACTGCAGTTATTTGCAGAACTTTATTTTTGCCCAGAACAAAATGTAAGATCTGACCTGACACTTCCATGGACAGACAAAGGAATTCTTGGGTTTCAGCACTTTGAAAATCAAAATATTTTACTGCCCCTGGTATAGATTTAGAATCTTATTTTTAGGTATTCATTAAAGCATCCTGGTTTCCTTTATTTATGTTTTCTTGCATTTGCCCCACATACTGAAGATTTACAACAGTTTTCTAGAAACAGGGATCCAAAGTTTTTGAAAGACTTTAATTACCTATTGAAACGTCTAAGTAACTCAAAACCAATTAAGCCATTTAAAATACTGCAGGTGTATAGAAGCACAAAACTAAGTGAAATTTATGGTTTCATGTATGAAGTAAGGTTAAATTTGCTTAACAAGTAAAACATTGCCAATCCTAACTGACTGCAGTTATGAAATCAGCATTCCTAAAGTAGGTTTCTAACTCCCTGTGCATTACAAAGCAATATTAGTATGACTTCTTCTCCTCTGCATTCTCTCCTACAAAGAGAAGGGCTTTTTAATTGTTTAGTTGCTTGTTTTCGCCTTTGTGTGTGTGTGTGTGTGTGTGTGTGATTTTGATTTCGTTTTGTTTTGTTTGATTGTTTTAATTTTTCAATATTCCTTTTACAGCCTGTGGCTGTACTTGCCTAAGAAACAACTGCAGAAATAAAAGTATATCACAACATATAGCCAGCTGTGTAGAATCTCTGAAGAGAAGGATTTATTTTAAATGGAGATTATCCTTTCATGAAGACAGAAGTGTCTCATTTCGTGATGTGTCCGAGGGTGTAAGGTTCAGTAAAGACTTACAGACCATTTGGAATTTGAAACTTGACTACTTTTGGCAAGAGGTGGAGAGTCCTGCTTTCTTTCAAAATATCATGGCGATATGGCTTTCTTTTCAGAAAGTAAAAGCACTCATCCGCAATGTTGCAAATACTGACCTTAGTTATTTTCTCTGTCTAAATAGATACGTCTGTACTCTCCTCTCAGGAGAATATCCTAATCAATAAGGGCTGGGGCTCTCAAGCCCTCCTGTTCAAGTTTCATAAGACATTTTTAAGAAAGAGGAGGAGAAAGAATACCTCTCTAATTTAATAGTTAAGAAACTTGCCCTTGAATAGAGAAACTTACATCTACATCTAGAACAAAAGCAAGGCACTGACTGAACTTTAAATTCTGGAGAGTCTAGTTTGACATCTGGTCAAAGAAATGGTTTCTTATCTTGAAATATAAGAACATTGCATTAGGAAAACACCTCAACGATCTCAAATCAAGTCTGAGGGTAGGCTGTCCTTTTGGATCCATGATATCCTGCCCAAATCCCTGATGAATTCTGGTAGAAAGTATATCCTTAGGAAAAAGGCTCAGTAGCAGCATCTCAAATGCTGTTATTATAGTCTTACAGTGCTGAACTTTGGATGGTTACCATGCAAATTTCACAAAACTAAAGACAATTTCACTGTGCAATTTCCCCTCCTATACACTTCATTATTTTTTTCCCTTTTTATAATAATTTTGATTCGAGTGCACCCTCATCAAGTTTGCCAATTACACCAAACTGTGTGGTGGTATTGACCTGCTGGAGAGAAGGGATGCCATTAAGAGGGATCTGGACAGGCTTGAGAGGTGGGCCTGTGAGAACCTTATGAGTTTCAACAAGGCCAAGTGCAAGATCCTGCACCTGAGTTGGGGCAATCCCAAGCACAAATACAGGCTGGGTGAAGAATGGATTGAGAGCAGTGCTGTGGAGAAGAACATGGGGGTGTTGATTGATGAGAAGCTTAACATGAGCCAGCAAGGTGCGCTTGCAGCCCAGGAAACCAACCGTATCAAAAATACTGCATCAAAAGAAGCATGGCCAGCAGGTTGAGGGAGGTAATTCTCCCCCTCTACTCTGCTCTCATGAGACCCCACGTAGAACACTATGTTCAAAAGCACAAGAAGGACGTGTTGAAGCAAGTCCAGGGGAGGGCCACAAAGATGAGGGCTGGAGCACCTCTCCTATGAAGATTGGCTAAAGGAGTTGGGGTTGTTCAGCTTGGAGAAGGCTCTGGGGAGACCTTGTAGTGTCCTTGCAGTACCTGAAGGGGGCCTGCAAGAAAGCTGTATAGGGGCTCTTTATCAGGGAGTGTGGTGACAGGACAAGGGGTGATGTCCTTAAACTAAAGAGGGTACGTTCAGATAAGATATTAGGAAACAATTCTTTATCATTAGGGTGGTGAGGCACTGAAACAGGTTGTCCAGAGAAGCTGTGGGTACTCCATCCCTGCAAGTGTTCAAGGACAGGTTGGATGGGGCTTTGAGCAACCCAATGTAGTAGGAAGTGTCTCTGTCCATGGCGGGGGGTGGGGGTGGGGGTGCGTGGGGGTGGGAAGGGGTTGGAACTAAATGATCTTTAAGGTCCATTCCAATCCAAACCCTTCTATGAGTCAACATACCAGGCATGTTCTTACGGATTCTCGTCTTCAGTACTGAAGAATTTATCAATATCAAGGAAATAATCTGCAAAGGCAAATTAGGATTTTTTCAACCTGACAGAGCACATACACTTTGAAATCCCAACGAGAGCTATTTTTTCATATGCACACTCCATGCATAACTAACAGATCTAGCAATGAATAAGGAAAAAGGTCTAGATCATGGGAGCACTCAGACATCAGTTTAGAGACTGAGTTCCTCATTACTTTCAAGAATGAGACAATTCTTTATATTGAGGATTTTTATTACTTCAAAATTTTTCATGTAAAAATAAGAACTTTGTTTTTCAGAAGACTCAGGGATATGAGAATGCTCAACAAGGGTTAAAGTACTAGAAATACGGTACCAAGGCAAATGGGACCTTCAGGCTAATATATATTCCTTGGTGTCTGAGTTCTTTTTCCTTGACAAAAATCAATGCTTAAGTTTATTTTTAACTTTAGAAGATGTCATATTTTAGTGTAAATTTCAATATATTTTCTTGTCTCTCTGTAGAAATTCCATTTAGAGCTTTTCTTCTCCTACCCAGCATAGAACAATGATCACACTAATTAGAATTTTAAAAAATAATTGACTATCTCAATTTTTTCTCATCTTTCCATTTAAGCCATTCTCCATAGTACCTGTGTAGGAAATATGCATTTAATTAACCCACTTTATTTTAGTCTTTTCTGTTCTTAGTAAGATATCAATAAATTATCAGTCTGGGAACTCCAAAGAACTTTCCATCATTTCAGAATAATTTCAGAAAACTCCAGGCATTAGAGAACTACTGATTACTGGAATCATATTAACTCTTATAAAGTTAAATACTAACTATAGTGGGTTCCAACTATTTTTCCTTGTGTACTCCTAAAATTAAAATAAATAAATAAATAAATAAATAAAAATTAGTTTACTATTTCATTCCCAGTTCCTGGTCCCTATGCCATTTTTACCTAAAGTCTGTACATAGGCTCTCTTTTGGAGTGATGCAACTAGTTTCACTTGATGAAGAGGTAGTTCTAGGAAGAGCTTTCTTTATGGAGAAATCCTGAGAGGTATTTTAAACATGATCCCACAAGTTATGGCTGCCTACATATCAAGTCATCCTTCACAGTCCTATCAGAGGCTATGCCCTTCATGCTACCCACACAAAGGTCCAGAAAGCCATCAAATATCCTAAGCTTCATGGGCTTAAAATGTTGCTCTGGGTAGGACTACACTTTATTTCAGACACTGTGAATTAGATGAAAAAATCAATCAAACAAAAAAAACATCTCTTACAGAAGCAAGAGTACAACATGTAAGTCTGTAAGCCTAGACCACAAGCTATGCAATGAGAACACCCTGGACAGCTATGGATGTCCAGATGGGGAGTGAGGACATGAATTGCTTTATACCACTGGGTCTTTAAGATAAGGGATCTCTCTTTCAAATGATATTTTGGCAGTATTGATGTAGATTGCTGTTCCTATTTCTAGAAGAAACTAGGAGCTCCCTTTACAGAGTCATGTCCTACCTAAATATTTTCTTTTAATTAAATTAGAACAAATATTATGGCAACAATAAAGTTACACTAATCTTTTTTTTTTTTTTTTTTTTTTTTTGGGGGGGGGCAGATAAAATATTATTATAAAATAATACAAGTAATCAGTATTTCAGTCAGCCTTCTTTTTACTTGCTTCAGCAAGTGAAGGAAGGCGCACTTCAATGAAAACATTTTGTTTTCATTTAGTTTTGACCTTCCTATTCTCTTTCCTAGTTAGACCTAAAGGAAAATAGAAATGATAAATTAGAAATAAAACAATATATTGTAGCCATGCTATTTTGCCTATAAGCAGGAAAAAAAATCTTAAAAGAATCAGTTATCACATTTGATAAGGAGATTGTGATTAAAGTCACCTTGTGTTTGTTTGCTTAAAAATACTTTAGATGATTGCTGACTAACACTCCTCTATCCATACAGGAGTTACAGAAATATAAAAAAATCTACAGACTAATATATTGAAATGAGAACATCTAAGGACTAGAACAGCTTTACTCCCAAATGTGTTGGGCACTGATGACATAGCGTAGCTCAACTTCTTGCAAATTATTTTTCCTGTGACTACATTTCAACATTTAGTTCACTTGGCACTCTTCCTGGGGTCATATTATCAAAAATAAAATAAAATAAAATAAAATAAATAAAACAATAAAATAAATAAAAATTTTCCTAATCAAATTTAGAATTTTTTACAGGTTACTCTTAAACTCTCATACAATTATTTATTTAATTATTTTCCTTTGACACCTAAATATAAGTTCACTTCTTCAGAAACTGGTTGGTTATGCTGAGTTGTTGAGATTCACCCTGCATCTTTTCCTTTTTTTCTCTATACAGATCAGTCAGTCTGGTGTATTCAGACCTGACCTTGTTTCTAAGACTGCCAACAATTTTATCTATCAGCAAGTGTATACATATTGCTGTAATGTATTTGCTTTATTGACAATGTTTCATAGAATCGTAGAATCATAAAGGTTGAAGACGACCTCCAAGGTCATCTAGTCCAACCATCCTCCTACCACCAATATCACCCACTAAACCATGTCCCTAAGCGCTATGTCCAACCTTTCCTTAAACACCCCCAGGGACAGTGACTCCACCACCTCCATGGGCAACCTGGTCCAATGCTGAACTAAAGTTTCTTAGTTAAAGTTTCTTAGTTTCTTTCACTTAGTTTCACTAAGAAATCGATTGTTTTATCCTATTCAATCAGTATTCAGTAGGTTTCAATCTACTTTATTATCGTATCTACCTAAACTTGAAATGTGGATTAAAATCTAAAGGACAACACGTGAGTATGGAAAATGATCATGTCTAACGTCCAGGCACTTTTCCCCTTTTTGTTTTTTCATATTTATTCCCTTTCCCCACTTACAGGATTACAGTCATGCTGTGTATGACTGAAAATAAGGCAATTAAACACTTTTCTTCTTTCAATTCTACGTATGGGGATAGGGCAAAAATCTCAATATGATACTCTTATTTTCTATCAAAATGGTAGTCCTTCTCTCCAGTTTTCTAGGTGTCAGGACCTTCCTTCATAGAAAGTTCAAAAAATTCTTTCCAAATATTTCTTTAAAAAAAGTCAAGTGCATCCCTCTTATTTATTGGACATTTTTCTTCTGGCATTTACTTTTTCCATTTACACAAACTGAAGTGAAAAACATAAAAGAAAAACAAACAAACAAACAAATAACAAATAAAACAAAACAACAAGGACAAGATCAACAACAACAGAGAAAAAGTCAGAAACACCAGATCAAATGGAAGAACAATAGTTCTCAAGAGATGTTTCATTGACCTTTATTCTTGAAATGGAAGTTGATAATTTCTAGTGGAAAAAAGTTAGATCGGTCTATTTATTAGGAAATATGTGTTTCTGTTCTTAAAATGCTAAGTACATGGTCAAACTACCCAACTGAAAAAAAAAAAAAAAAAAAAAAAGGGAATTTGAACTTATTTTAACTCTACATGATGCTTTAAAAATATGCTGGTGATGCCTTAAGGTATACACTTTGAGTATTTTAAAATCTGTTTGCAAAATACAGCCAAATGGCATTTGTTCAGAGTATGTTAATTATGTCTATTGGCATTTAGATGGGAGATTAGGAGAGTAAAACTCTTTGCACTGCTCTTAGTGCACCATCTTTCATTTTTAACTGCTTGCTTGAGCATTATTGAAGAGGACAGTCTGTCACAGATTACTACTGTTCAGTAAGTAATCTATTCGAGCTTCACATTCTTTGCTGAAACATAAATACATCCAAAAAAAAAAAAAAAAGTCTTTTTTGTCCCTGTTTAGGCTTTTGATCCTTCCTAGTCAAAGACTAATATTAAAGTACATTTTACTTGGCTGCACTAGTAAGATAAAAATAAAAAGAGAGAGAATACACAGGATAGGGTGAAAAGTGAAAAACAATACTCCTACTAGCATACTGAGCACTGTTTCAAAGAACCAGCTGATCTTCTCATCTGCCAGATGAGTCCTACCAGCTATGTTTCAATTATGAGATGGAGGTTCTCAAGGGAACTTGATATACAAAATAGAAATCCTTGCTCTTTTCCCCTTCCTGATTTTCTTTGAGCATAAGCTACTCCCAAACTAAGATTGAAATCTGCTTCTTTGGGTAGTTATGTAAGCTGCGCAGACATATATTATCAGTGTTTTAAGATTATTATTTTTATAATGTATAATGTATATATATATCTATATATAGCAAATTAAAGTATCTAATATTGTGTGTGTATATATCCAAATTACACATACATAGATATATGATATTATACACACTTTCTTCCCCTCCTTTTCCCCCTAAACTCAGACTTCATCAGACCTTTAGCAGTGCTTTTTAGGATTAAAAGTGTTGTTCCTGAGCCATCATAGAAGAACCATTCATACCTGGAGCATTGTAGATGAAGTTTATTCCATAATTTCTTACTGACAGAAAGACCCCAGTTACCACTAGAAAGTGGAAATGAAATCTAGATGAAATGAGAAGAATAATTGGTTAAGATTCATGAAGTGTTAAGCATATTTTAGGAAGTTACTGTAGATTAGTATAATGGGAAATCACGGCATGTCAACATTGATCTAATATTTCTTGGGAACTGAAGAACAGTATAATATACATAGGCTTCTTATCCTGTTTTTTTTTTTTTTTTATTGTTGTTGTTGTTGTTGTTTTGTTTGTTTGTTTGTTTGTTTGTTTCTTCCTACAGTGTGCAAGTATAATTAGAAAGAAAGAGAAAGAAATACTGAAAATCAGAGCCAACTTCAGCATGGTGTGCTGGCCAGAATTCTGAGCAAAGATTATATGGAAATCAGAGTAGAGAAAAAAAAGCTTGTCCCATTTAAACATTCAGGATGGGACTTTGGAGACTCAGTAGGTTTGAACCGGTTTTCTTAATCTGTAGTTTTATGTTGAGGAAGTGAGGTTTATTCAGAAGAGGCAACGAGATGGAAAATTCTGTGGACAGTGGTGAGGCTAAATAGGCCAAAGATCTGAAGGTACAGAATCATCAAGTTTCACACAAGAAATATTTCAACCTGAAGTAAATTCATCTTTGTAATCTGTGACTATATGTTGCAAATTCTATCACAAAATTTATACTGAATGTTAAACAATTTAATATGCTAGGGGTAAAAAGCTGAAAAATAACAAACCACAAAGGAGAATACAATACCAATTAATATAAAGATTCAGGAGTGTTTGGGGGCTTTCTATTAGAATGTTCTTCTTCTACCGGATATTGCGCTTTTTTTGAGAATCATCATTATGCTTGTTTTTAAAAGGAAAAGAGAACGTTTAAATATTTTCATTCAATTTCATTCAGGCTCAACCTGATGATGAATATGTCAATCATTAAACAAAAGAACAAAGATGCTCAGTTGTTGTTTCATACTTGCAGGAGCTTTTGTAACATCATTCAAAACCAAGTATTTGTATATTACTATTGTTGGACTTCAGTAAATGAGAACGCGAATAATTTTTAAGGGTTAGGATAATCAGTCTGAAACAAAACCTTCAGAATATTTTGTCAGAACATGCTGAAAATAAAATATTAGTAAAAAGTAAGTAAATAAACTACAAGGAAAAACCTGTCAGGAACACATTGTTTTCTGTTAATCTGTATGAATTTTGGCATGGCAATGTACATATGGTGATTTAGTCCATCCATGAACCATACCTAAAAAGTGTTAATAATATTTGCATTATATACATTTGGTATACTATCAAAAAGTAACAAATAGCATATATATATATATAGAAAGTATATATATATATATACATGCTGTTTGTATATATATATATATATACACACACTTTTGGTGGACTGTCACTACAAGTCTAAAAAATGTTAGAACAATCCATATGTGCTTCTTTTTCTTCTTCATGTCCCCAGATTCTAGATTACTGGGAAGTATTTTTCAAAGAACCCACAGAGTAAACTTTCTGTTAGACCCTTAAAAATTTAAGCCCTTATTCTGAACAGATAAACTCAAATTGCTCTACAAAAGACAGTCATTTATGTTTAGAAAACTGAACTTGCATATTATTTTATTTTATTTTCGGTAAGAATTATTCAGCAATGAGGTAACAACAACCTGTAACAAGACAAATGTAGTCATAATAGAAAAAAAAATTGTATTCAACATTCTATTTAAACTACTCCCCCGTAAATTATTCTCCAGGTCCAAATAGTTTGACTTTGGACTGTCTTTTATTCACTAAGAAAAATTCAAAGCAATTTTATTTTATTTTTTATACCATTGGAAAATTGTCTTGCACAACACAAAAAGGTACTCCAAGAGATCTGGAAAAAAAATTTCCAAATATATATTTCCAAATATATACTTCCAAAATATTTTTTTTGCTTCTTTCTATTCAGAACAAGTCTTGAAGTACCAAAAAATTCTCTTAGATGAATGTGCCCAGTAGTGAAAAGGTCAGTGTTTCCTTCGAGTGAATCAGAAAATCTTAACTTTTTTTTTTTTTTTTTTAGTAAAAAATTATTTAAGGCAATTGGCATCACGTAAATGTAAACTTTAAGGAACAGAGTTTTGCTAATTAGTGTAAAACCCAATGTAATAATCTTTTACACATTTTTTATGGAGTACACCATCCCACTTTCTGCAAGTACAGTCCAAAAACAAACAGAGGAATCATCACTTACATGCCATTAAGTCCTAGCAGAAGTTGAAATTATCGAGAGAAAATAACTATTTCCTCAGTCCTGACAGTACCAGCACTACCATCTGTGTTACTCTGCACTGAGGGAAAACAAAACAAAACAAAACAAAACAAAAACAAACAAACAAACAAAACAACAACAACAACAAAACAGAACAGACAAAACCTGCACAGGATTTATCTGGTTGTCCAGACTACTGAAATTGCATTTCTTAACAAAATCTTGGTTATAAACTGGCTAACTCTCATTAGCTCTAAGTAATGGGGAAAAGAATTTGACCCTTGATTTTGCAAATAGACAGTAAACAAAACAGAATATTTATCCATTAGCAACATAAGAAACAAACAAGTTAAAAACACAGAACAGTTGTGTATATAAATATATATACACATATACATATACACACAGGATTGTGATTACAGATATAATGAAATTAAAAGAAAAGGGAAAAGGAGAAAAAAAGAAAAAATGAAAAAAAAAAGTAAAAAGGGAAAAACAAGAAAAAGAAGTGGGAAATTTTCACAGAGAATTTGTTTTAATTTTATGAAATGCAGTGTTATGTTTAAAGTTATATCTGTCCTGGTGAGTTCACATCAGTGAGACCTCCAGCTTGCTGGCACAACTAGGGGTCAGTCTGGCGGGTGATGGAGAAGTCTGGAGTTCTGGTAGAAGAGGTGGAAAGCAGGGCGGGGCTGGAGTTTCCAACACAGAAATAACTGATGCTTACAAAAGCATCACTGGGGGCAAGGAATGTAACGGTCAGGTGGTTGTCTGGCACAACTGAGACAGGTTATATGATGGACAGATATCCACCCCATCTTCCAGCAGAAGTCCTATCCTTCTCCAAGCAGCCTCCCAGGCCATTTGCCCTGTGGGTCATGCCCCTCCACTAGTCAGGTGGACTGCTGTGGCCAGACAGCTCTAGTGCTGCAAGTGAGATCACTTTAAAGTGTGGTAATGAAGAGAAACTGCATGGGTTGAGGGTCATTTTGTGGGACTGCAGTTCATTTGGTGGTGGTTTATGTAGTGAACACACAAATAAAATGGAAAAAATAGCCAAGCAAAACTCTGCATTGTTTCATGCAGTTGGCCTGAGGCCATAATTCTGATTTCCTGGTTTTAACTTGATACTGGCACAAGAAAATTTCACCCTTCCCTGCTCTGGAAATTATTCTTATTAAAGTACCAGGATTTTCTCTTGTCCCAGATATTTTGTCAGTTCTTCTGTAAGATGGATTGGGTAAATGGGAAAATATTAAATAATTAAAAATAATAATAATAATAATAAAGGTTTTAAAAAGCTCAGAAGTCACATAACAGTTTCAAAACATTCTGACCTACCTACAACCAAAGAACAGCAAATTGGAGCACCGAGGAAAGAACAGGCAAAAATGCAGTATGACACCCTCTCTTTCAAAACTGTGCTTGATTCATATGTTTTTTCATTGCCTGATTATAAAATATACTAAATGATGAAGTCTTGAAGTTTAATTTATTCATTGCAAGCCCTTGCTTCTTTGGTTACCTCTAAAACGTCTAAATCTTGTTATTTTTTTAACCTATTATGACAAGTAGAAACTCTATTTTGCTGTGACAAATCCATGAAAAATGTTGCTTTTTAATTTATTTTTTTATTCAAAATTTTTTTCTTATCTATTTAGTCAAATTATATATTTTAGTGGGAAGATACATTATTTGTAGTTTATATTTTTGAAAGTAATAATATCAGGAAAGGTTCAATAAAAATAGAAAACTTCAATTTCTGGAAATAAAAAAGACAAGTATTTCAATAAAATAAAAATTACCTTCAAACAAAATAATCCCCCAAAACTAATATTTAGTTAGAGAGTTAGATTTAGTTAGAGATTTTTCTTTTAGCAAATCAAAATCATGACAAAGTCAATCAAGAAAAGGAATTCCTTTATAGATTTGAACAAAGATATAGATTAAAATTAAAAACTGCATTTTCTTTAATATCTGTGCTGTGAGGAAATAGTATATCCTGAGCAGAAATACGTAACAACATATTCTAAATATTAGGAGCTAAAGCACCATAGGATTCAGTTACGTAGCCAACAAAGACAGGCTTCCCACAGGAATCCAAACTACAACCAAAAGTTCATTCTGAAACTCCTAAGCACTAAAAACAGTTGTAAGACAATTTAACTAGCATATTAATAACAGTACAATGCAGCAGTAGATGTCTGATCTGGCCTATTTTAAATTAAAAATGATTACCTTTTTAATTTACTAAAAAAATAAATAAAAAATAGCAGTTATAGTTGTTTTTCCAGACACAAGTATAGCTCTACCTTCTTCCTTCCTTCCTTCCTTCCTTCCTTCCTTCCTTCCTTCCTTCCTTCCTTCCTTCCTTCCTTCCTTTTCCTTCCTTCCTTCCTTCCTTCCTTTTCCTTCCTTCCTTTTCCTTCCTTCCTTCCTTCCTTCCTTCCTTCCTTCCTTCCTTCTCTCTTTCTTTCTTTCTCAATTTCTTTTTCTTTCTTTCTTTCTTTCTTTCTTTCTTTCTTTCTTTCTTTCTTTCTTTCTTTCTTTCTTTCTTTCTTTCTTTCTCTTTCTTTCTTTCTTTCTTTCTTTCTTTCTTTCTTTCTTTCTTCTTTCTTTCTTTCTTTCTTCTTCTTTTTCTCTTTCCTTCCTTTCTTTTTCCTTCTCTTTCTCTTTTCTCTTTCTCTTTCTCTTTCTCTTTCTCTTTCTCTTTCTCTTTTTCTTTCTCTTTCTCTTTCTCTTTCTCTTTCTTTCTCTTTCTCTTTCTCTTTCTCTTTCTCTTTCTTTCTCTTTCTCTTTCTCTTTCTCTTTCTCTCTTGATTCAATTAATATTTGAGAAAGATTCAATAAAATCTCAATAGTACTGGAACCAAGAGTGTACAAGATAAATGTCCACAGAAAGTAAGCTAATAAGTATACTCTGTTGTTTACACTTGGAATGAAAATGTATTCTTTATATAAAACATAATACTAAAATTATTTTATTAAAAAAATATTTTGCTACATATTTACACAGTCCTAAATATATTTGAAATGCTAAGATATCAATAAAATTAAAAATAAAATCATTATGTTTTTTTCATAATACTTAAAAACAAACAAAAAAAAAGAAGCTGATTAAAGATAATATGGGTCTCCTACCAGTAAGATATGAAGAGTAAGATGCAACAACAGACTTCTAAGAAAGAGGTAGGAGAATTTACGGAGAATTTGCTTTCCAAATATTTTGCTTTGTCACAATTTAAGGATATAATGACTGGTAAAGGTCAAAGATATATCATCAGGAATCTCTGATTCACCAAACATTTGTGGAAATTCCAGTTGATTGGGAAGGTAAATATTCACTCAAGCCAGAAAGAGAGGCAAGATTCAGACTTATTCCACTGGAAATTATTCTCGAGAGGAAAATTGTTGTCATGGCCAGAGAACATCCAGTCACAAATAGCTGTTTTCTGGTTCCAAACTACCCATCATAGGGTCATCTGGAAACTGAATTTTCCATTCCCTGGTTGTAACAAAACATTAAATAACAATAACATATGGCTATAAAACCAGTTCTCACTCAACCACTTTAAAAAACTTCATATGTGAGTTTTAAGTGGAAAATTACTCCAAAGCAGAACAACCATAACAACGATTTTTATTTTATTTTATTTTATTTTATTTTATTTTATTTTATTTTATTTTATTTTATTATTTTATTATTTTATTTTATTTTATTTTTATTTTTATTTCGTACTGAAAGCAGTGATCTTACACAGGTGATCCAAACTGAAACAGTATGAGACTTTTATTTTATATATAAAAGATAAAATAAATAAAATAAAATAAAAAAATAAAACAAATAAAATAAAATAAAATAAAATAATAAAATAAAATAAAATAAAATAAAATAAAATAATAAAATAAAATAAAATAAAATAAAATAAATAAAAATTGTTTTATTCAGCTGCTAGTAAGGCTTCCAGTGTTGAAATAAACTGTCCATGCAACTGCCTTTGAGGTATCATTTTAGGCTTAACTGGTCTTGTACTCAAACAAATTTATTTTCTTTAGCCATGCTGCCAGTTTTTTTCTACATTTTTGAAAACCATTGTTGATGTTATTAAGACATTTTATTTTTCATAGACAGATGAAGGGAAATTTGTGTATGAAACTTAATTTGACATAAGCAAATTAAATTGTGGAAATGCTGTTGCAGATTAAATATGTAAGAGCAGCCCTGTTACCTAAAGTCATTATGGCAAACGCACTTATCCAAAAAGAAAAAGAACTATGTGATTTTTCTGAATTCAGAAAGTCTGGAACTTGACAGAATTATTTTAACTCAATAAATGAATACAAAATTAAAATATAATGATATGTGGCAATAATAGTATGATTCTAAAGTAGTGGGGTAAATTTGAATAAATGTTTTTTGCAGTCTGGAGGAAGTATGCCCTAGACAAGTAATTGATGTAGTTAAAATATTTTAATGAAAATTAATATATTAAATATGAATAGATAAAATATGTCAAGTTTAGATTGATCACCCAGAACTTCCATACCTGTGACAAATTAAAATCTCCAATATTTCAAAAATGTAATACATCTAATGAAACATTGCATAAATACAACACATATAAATCTATATGTTTATAGTTATATTAAAATATATCGCTCTCTTTCCTAGATATATCTATGTGTATATAAACAAACATTCCAGTGTAATTAGAATATGGGAAAACGCAGAGTTTTCACTTTATAGGAACTTACTTGCTGAAGTGTTTATTACAAAGAAAAGATATAATAATAGAAATACAATCCTTCATCCCTGCCTATATTGAAAAATTCCTGCACTTTACCAGTGCAAGCTGCACCTGCAGTTAGAATGACCCGTTCTCCGAGGGACATTGTTTTGCTGTGTTTTTTCAAACATAACTATAATTATTGTAGTAATCCTAACTAAGAAAGGTGGTTTTTTTTTTTTTAAGTCTTTTTGGACACAAGTGCCATCAAATGTTGCAAACATACAGGCTGACTACAGCTATTGCTGCCATTGAGAGTCTTGTTTCTTAACAGCTATAAGCAGAGAGTTCTTCCTGGGTGAGGTGTCAGTCTGTCTCGGGGTGGTATAGGTCTTCCTCACACTTACCAAATGGGGCTACTGAAGGTATTTGTATCCTTCAAGCCACCTGAATAACACAGAGAAAGGAAAACAACTTTTTGGATATTTAAGAAAATGAGACCTGCTGATGCGTAAGCTCAAAGGTTTCTGTTAAGGTGATTTTACACAGTGATTTTATGCCTATGTCCATGGGTTTAGGAAGAGTTTATGTGAAGAGTTTAAATTGAAAGGTCAATCTTGGCCACGTTAAGGCCAAGATTGTCAATCAATGAAGAAAATTATGGATTTGTCTCCTAATTCTTCTTATTTTTCCCATTCCTTTTTACATAAATTCTTGTTTTTGTTTCTTTGTTTCCTAATGCCTGGAAGAAGCTTTCTGATCAGTGAAAGCATGATCTCTTCCCCTGTGACTAATCAACATTTAAGATTTTTCCGTTTTTTCAGAGCCAGCCGTTCTGAAGCAGGATAACAGCAGTAGGGAACTTCGCATGATGGAACTACCCTCAGCACAGGACCCATGTGTTGCCAGGAAGCTCAGGGAAAGTTCGACAATTTTTGGAAAATAGTTTTATTTTAAAATTTGCCCCTGGAAATGTATTATTCTTAGAAGCTTCTGAGAGAGAAACTGGGATTTTGATATGTGCATCCATATACTAAACAAACAAATAAAAAGACATAACAAGTGAAATTCACTTGTGATGTGAAATTTCACTACAAATTACTTAATGTTATTTTATTCCTCCCTGTAATTTAAGTAATCCAATAAAAATATATGTATGCAATTCATGTTTGAAATGAGTTCTTATCTAATTAATTCTGTCTTTGCCTAGACTATTTCTACTTTCCTCTCTGGGGAAGTATGAAGCATCAGAAGTATTATATTAAGTACCAGAACATTTTGCAACAGAGTAGGCTTTGTTAGACATATTTTAATAGCTATATTCTATATTTTCCTGCTTTTTTGTTTTGTTTTGTTTTTACCTTTGTAGAAGACAGAAGTAAGTTTTCAGTCACATTAAGATGACATGTTAATAGTGTGTTTAGAATAGAAGAACAACTTTGTACTGACTGTGATATTTGGCAACAGACAGAGCCCCATCCATCCCACAGTATTGTGTCTCATACCAGCCGGGAAGCAGATGCTTAGGAAAAAAAATATATAATAAAGAGGCAGTACAGAAGGTAATTCTTTTCTTAGTATAGCCTTTCTTTTTGCAGCAATAGACAGTAATTTTCTGAACTTTTGACTGTGTTTAGACTGCTGCAACTGAAAGTTATCAAAGAGTGTAAAGTCCATATACTTGTATAATACGTTTTTAACATGTGATTTAACCTGGCAGGCAGCTAAGCATCACACAGCCACTTGCTCACTCCCCCACAGCAGGATGGGGGAGAGAATCAGAAAGGTAAAAGTGAGAGAACTCATGGTTTCAGATAAGGACAAACTATCTAGATTAACTAGGTAAAGCAAAAGCTGCACACAGAAGCAAAGCAAAACAAGGAATTTATTCACTGCTTCCCATCATCAGGTGGATATTTTGCCATTTCCAGGAGAGCAGGGCTCATTGTGCAGACAAACACCATCACTCCAAACATACCCTCCTTCCTCCTCCTTTACCCCAGCTTTTACTGTTCAGTGTGACAGTCATATGGTGTGGAATGACCCTTTGGTATGTTTGGGTCAGCTGTTCTCTCTGTGTTCCCTGTTAACTTCTTGGGCATCCCTAGCCTGCTCGCTGGCAGGCTGGTATGAGATTAAAAGCCCTTGGTTCTGTGTAAACACTGTTCTGCAACAACTCAAAACATCACTGTGTTATCAACACTATTTTCACCACAAATCCAAAGCACTGCAGCGCACAAGCCATTATGAATTAAAAATAACTCTATCCCAGCCCAAACCATGACCCCTCTGTAAGACTCTGCAGAGTCAGCTATCTAGGCATATGGAAAAGTGTACAGAAAGGCAAAGGTTTGCTCTCAGCTTGTCATCTTTGTTTCTAGATTCTGTATGCTTGCTTGGAAGATGAACTGATGGGCTAGACTCATAGTAAAGTTAGCATGGTTTAGGTTATATAATTTCAGAATTTATGCCTATACATTACAAGAAAAAATATATTTAGAAAAAAAAATGGTGAGTAGAGTGCAAATTGTCTTTGTTGCAACTCAAATTAGTTTAACAAAATGGCAGAATATATATGTAATAGACAATTAACTTTTTTCAAGAAATAACAATCTGTTGTCAAATCTCATGTTCTAGGGTTAAATTTAAAGTCTCAAGTTAATTAACAACAACAACAACAACAACAGCAAAATAATCTATTTCAGGTCAGCAAGGGTAAGTGATTAACTTATAATTCCCCCTATGATATTTGTTTTTCCTTCCAGAAAAATCTATATATGTAGTCACTGAGGAACAACTTCCAGGTCTCTCTCACCCTTTCCTTGTCATTATTCTGTCTTTTTCTCATTTTATAGAAAGCTTAAATGGGAGTTACAAGAGAAAACAAACAAACAAACAAACAAACAAAAATACACTAGCTAAGGAGTTAAACACACTTGAATCTCATCAATACATATAAATATCTGAAGAGAGGGTGTCAGGAGGATGGAACCAGGCTCTGTTCAGATGTGCCCACCGAGAGGACGAAAGGCAACGGGCACAAACTGAAGCACAGGAAGTTCCGATTGAATATGAGGGGGCATTTCTTTACTGTGAGGGTGACAGAGAACTGGAACACTTTGCCCAGTGAGGTTGTGGAGTCTTATTCTCTGGAGATATTCAAAACCCGCCTGGATGCCATACTGTACAATGTGCTCCAGGTGATCCTTCTTGGCAGGAGGGGTTGGACTAGATGATCTTTTTCACTCAGAGGGTGGTGAGGCACTGGAACAAGTTGCTCAGAGAGGTTGTGGATGCCCCATCCCTGGAGGCACTCAAGGCCAGGCTGGATGTGGCACTGAGCAGCCTGCTCTAGTGCTTGGCAACTCTGCCCAGAGCAGGGGTGTTGAAACTAGATGATCTTTAAGGTCCTTTTCAACCCAGGCCATTCTATGACTCTATGATCTTCAGAGGTCCCTTCCAACCTCAACTATTCTGTGATTCTGTGATTCTGTGATTCTGTGAATCAGTTAAGGCTCTAAAGCAGATTCTGTGCTGCAAGTCTTTCCCTGAACTGAATGATGGAGAGCCTGGAATGAAATCAGTACTAAAGCTTTTAGTTTCCTTTATTCTTTAGGATTTCCTAGAGCTCATTCTATGGTTTTAGGTCTGGAAGATATTTCAGTCAGTTCAAAGACAATCTCTTTATTGAAATATATTTTACTTTTATTGAACATGCAACAACCATGCTGTTTGAAGACAGATTTTATACTACCTCATGAAATACTTGAGTGCGTTGTGCCAGTGGTTTTTAAGGTCCTCAGTTCACTGGATTTTCTGCTCTATTTATATGAAAAAGTTATTTTGCCTCCAGTTCAAAGTGGATTTTTCTTTTTATGATTGTTTTTGTTGCCTCTGAAGGCAGTCACATTCTATGACGTGGGTAGGAATATTCTAGTCAGGGTTGGCTGGGATTGTGTTGTTGCCTGGCGTGTATTAGTCTGTTCTTGAAGCATTTTAAAATCCTTGCAGGACCCACAATTTGTTAATAGTTTCCAACAGACCTTATAGAGTGTAAAAACTTTGGTTATATTTTAACTATTGTCATCAACTTAAAATGGTCATTAAAAATAAAACATGTTTCCAATAAAACTCTTTGTAGGCTGGATTGAGCAAGAAAAGAAAAACAAAACAAAACAAAACAATAACTTTGAGACAAAGTTGTATTTCATCAGCATTACTGAAAATATTATGAAATCATATAATTATTCCATTTAATACCCTCTTGAGAGATGAATTCACAGAGTTGTGGCTTTTCAGTTCAGTTTTGATAGATGAAACTTACAAAATGTAGACAAATTTAGGAAACAATTTAGTTTATTTTTATTTCCATTTTTCCCTATCTTGGAGCAGCAGAAATGAAAGGAAATGGAACAACAATAAAAATAATAAAACCAAACTTGATATTGTCAGTTTAAGTTAAAATATGCCTGATATTTTATAATCATCACTATAAGAAGGTGAATAACAGGTTAGCCAAAACCTGTACCTTAACACAGCAAGGCAAGTGTTTTGCTTTTAGCTGACATGTGATTAATCTGTCTCTTCCTGGCATTGTTAAAGTGTAGCTATTGATTTATTTATTTTTAACATATACTATTTATACTGAAAAAACTGAAATTTTGCTGTGTTGATATGTAAAGTCCTCTCACACCAACAATCAACTCTAAACTAGTCACTCATTCAGTCTGACCTGTTCCGTAACCCCACAACAAAATTCTGCTAAAAATAAAAATTGTGTGTGTGTGTGTGTGTGTGTGTGTGTGTGTGTCAGGGGGACGTGCCTTTTTGGTATTCTTCTAAACATCAAATTCAGAAGGCATAAAGTGAAATAAATTCCACAGTTAATAATACTCATTGAAAGAATCCTGCTAAATCACCACTAGTGTCCAGACCCACACCTTCACTGCTCTTGTGAGTCTGAATGCCTGGCATGATGGTGATTGTCATGATATAACACTGCAACAATGGTATGCAACCTGACAGCCTCAGAGGTTAACTGTGTCTACTATATTACTGGACATAATGACCTTAAATGTGCATTTACACAAAACAGATGTTAATTTACAAAAGGAAGAAAAATGAGCTAGTGCAAATCCAGTCCAGGATTTTATGGAACTTATACAACATCTCTAGCAGAAGTTATACGAAAATGTATTTATGTTATACACGTAAAATTTTTGTTAACTGGATATTTAACATCTACTGTGAAACTCATCTCCTGATGAGGACAGATTTGGGCTGACCTAAACAGAGGGAGGCTGAATGGAGCTAAGCTGAGGGAAGCTGTCCTTAGGTGAATCACTGACTCTGCTCTTTAGCAGAAAGCAGACATAAAGGAAAAGGTCAGCTGAACAAGGTGAAGGGTAAACAAAAAATCTTATAAAATGTAGGTCGTCTAAGCATCTGGCATCTGGTTTGTTACCTTGTTCATAGTAACAGCAATCAGAGTAAGCATTCTTTTGGAAATGTGCCATTGGGTTTCTTGCAACCTAAGGCAATGTGAGACTTTCAGGTCGAGTCTTGTGTAGCAAACTAGCTAGCAGTTAGTTTTTTTTTAAGGAAAAGGATAGGAGAGAATACTGAGGGACTAGAAACCATAGGCGAGTACAGAAAAAAGATTCAACAAGGGGTAATAGAGCAAAGGTAAAAGATCTGAAGATATTTAGTCTTCTATTTAGACATTATATTGCTCTTCAGAGTATAATGAGCATGCATGCCTTTGCACATCAAATATTTAATCTTAAAGTTGTGTCCTATAATGTTAACTTTGTATCCTGTGTCTTTGACACCCATGTCACCTCTCATGACTTGTTGTCAGACAAAAAAAAAGAAACAAGTCAGGCAAAAAGGTTCTTGGTGAATAATTGTTTCATCAACTGATAACTGCTATGAAATACATAAATGTAACCAACAAACTCATTGCCTTTTCCACCAACTTCTCACTGTATTTGCTATTTCTCTCAAAAGTTTTAGCACAGTGTAGATAAAATACATTGCTTCCCATTAATGGCTATTTATTCTATTTGTAGAACACTTAAGATGCAGCATGCTTTGCTGAAGTTTAAGATTTGAGAAAGTCATTAAAAAATATCCAGCCAAATTAATATATATATAAAATATCATAAAGGGACCCCAAAATATCTGAGGCTTTGCATTCACAATCTGACTTTTATTTCAGAAAGAATTGAAAAGCCTATACTGTGAATGAAAAAAAGCTAAAGCTTGAGAAATGCAATCTGGAAGCAAAACTAATAAGAATTCTATACTTTTCTATGGATTGAAACTTCTTGCATAAAAAAAAAAAAGAAATAAAGACAAACTATAAGTAGATGAACCTGAGACATATATATATTAAAAAAAAAAAAAAAAGAGAGAGAAATCAGTGGGTGTACTGCATATAATGCCCTTTATTGTTTATTATTGAGGTGTTTAATGCTTGATTCTGAGGTGCACAAGGAAGAGACAAGCATTTCTGTTTCCATTTCTTTCTTCCCTTTGGTTTTGATCAAAAGTAACTTCACAGAATGTAAAAGCTCTGCCACTAGAATATGTGTATGTGTGTAGAAATCTGTATAGGCAGATGTCTCTGGTCACTGCTTTCTCTTGACTGCAAAGTTTAAATAAATGTTACAGACATTTGGAATTACCACTGCATTTTGAATTTCCCTCTTTTGAAGACCAGTCAACTTATTTGTGTTCTCATAACCTCGGTCTCTGTTTTAATGGGTAGAAATATGACTGAAGATTACTTCTGGCTTAGCTAAGCTATGGAAAATTTTGCGTTCCCAACTTGGTAGGATCGGTAGTCAAACAATAATAGTATATATATAGATATATATATATGTATATGCACTATATACACTATATATACTATATGTATATTATAGTATACTATAGTAGCCTTTAACACCAGCACTTTTCTTTATACAGAATAGACTTCATGGTAGATTTCTTCTATGTGTGTACTGGGACTTCTGTCCTAGTTCAACTAGAATAACCAACAGGGCTAATTTTACCTTTAAATGTACAGTACATTATAGTTATTTATTGTTGCATTTGATTTTCCCTAAAGAGGAAAAGTCCAAAGACCATTTAGCTTTCTATACCATACAAAAATAAATTGATGTATTTTCTAGAGATCTAGATATCCATTACCAGACACTGAAAGAAATGGCTTAGCTGTGAGTTTTTTTCTAGAAGATGAGTATGAAACATTATGAGATACTATAACAAATGCTTTTAATAGAGCTTCAATACAAAAATATTACTGAGAAATGTATAAGTATAATAATAATAGGCTATATCAGTCTGCATGGATTGAGGTATTAAGGACAAAATACTTCTGCTTCTTGATTCTCTTTGGCAGTCAGAGACCACAGGACCAAGTAGCACCACAAATAACATCTGACTTTTCTCTAATTCTCCATTTCAATAAAAATATTGACTTTGGGGAATACTATTTATTTTGGTGTCAGTATTATCAGGGAGGAATAATTAACTGTAGTGCTGATGAACAAAATCATCAATGATGGAAAGAATATAGTCAAATAATACCCTTTGTTTCCAAGACAAAAAGAGTGGGAATTTATACCTAGACCAAAATATACATGAAATTAAAATCTGAAATAATTAAGTGTTGTAAAAGCAATGATAAAATACTTTGTGTATCAGTAAGGCCAGATGCCATGGAAATAACTGATAACAAAGTTACAAATGTCAAACGTTAGTATTCACATGAAAATCACTTCAGATTTAAATAATAAGATAAAAACCATATTAAATTTGAGGGCCACATCATTATCAATTTTGAAAATTCCAACAGCAAAAGGCAGAGGAAAAAATATCTTCCAGTAAGAATACATTCCCAAGATTCTCTTACACTTTGTTATAAAGTGATAATCCACTTAGAATGGAAACAAAACCCATTCTTTTAAAATAATTGTTACAAGTACAGCATACAGCAGTATGTGGGAAAGGACAATCAGTTAAACAAGCATAGTCATTGTAATATTTTCACTCTGAGGATATGACTCCTTCTTAAAACAGAATGTCAAATACAAAAAAAATAAAAAATAAAAAAATCTTATTGGAAAGGCTTTAAATGATACTATTGAATGAAGAAACAAAAGGGGGAAAACATCCCTTCATATGAACCACACCACTGCTGAGATGTTCACATTCTTGTCCCCAGTACGAGTCCTATAAAGTCCTCCAAAACTTAGGATGGGCCTGGGAAGTAACAAGTATAATAAAACAAAATATTTGGTCCACTCAATTTACATTCATGCAGGCCTTTTAGAATATTGCCTTCAGAGAGTGTGTTGATCAGACTGTTGTCCAAGACAGGGGAAAGGGTAACAACATAGTACTCAACACATGCTTGATGACTTACCTCATATGACTCTCTGGAAGTTTGCTGTTAACAGATTAACAGTTTATTTCAAGTTTTCAGCCATAGATATAAAATTTCTTTGAAGCCAGTCTACCTGTTTAATAGATGTCATAAATAAAGCCATGATGTTTTCGTTTTGTTTTAAAGAAAATCTGTTAGAAGTTTAATGGAGTTCTTGAATGCAAAATGTGATGTTACATACCTCTTATTTTTCCAGTAAAAGTAAATAAAATCTTAAAATTATAAATGTAATTAAAAAAAAAAAAAAAGACAAAAAAAAGTTAGACTTAGAATGTAAGTCTATGTAGCATACAGATTTTTTGATTTGTAACTGTTATTCACTCTTCATTTTTCTTTTCCTGGACCTTTACTTAAGATAAATCTATCTAAGTATTAGCATAGTTGTAGATGTCTTATTAGCTATATAAATGGAAAATACAGATTAATTAAAGCTATTGGAAATTTAGTGACAATTATAAACCTTTTATGGAAGCTAAAAGGAAGAATCTATATTATAATACATAAACAAATAACCTTTTCTGCTATAACTTTCCTATGTGCAGAATGCTTGGAATTCTTCACACAGTTGTTGTGAAGATTTATCACACAGGTTTTATGCTAACTACTTGTAATGTTTAATAAACACTTTGAATTTTTACAGATATGAAATAGTTAATGCCCCTGATTCAGTTTGACTGTAAAATAGAAGCAAAATGGGACAAAAAAACATCTACTTGTCTCTGGTATTGTAGAAATTAATTTTCAAAGACTTATATAAGAAGTTAAGGTTGCAGTGGTCACTTGTTTATTCTTGGACTTTATCCTTACGGCTTCCAAAGCCATATACTTATATGGCTTTGGAAAATTCCTCCTCATCCATGTCCACCATTCCATGCATCAGTTTGATCACATGTATGACACATTATTAAAGGTACAAAGAAAATAGTTGGAAGAATTCAGAGTGGGGGAGAAAAAAAAACAAAATCAAAACCAAAACCAAATGTATTTCAACATTAATCTGTTAAAAGTTCCAACATATGTGTGTGTACTTTTAGTTTTCTCTGCTATTATTATCCAAATGATTCCTTGGGATTACTCAAATGTTTAAGTGCTTTCTTGATTTCAAGGTTTACTAAAGACTTCTCTGAGCTTTTGGTAAATAGAAAATAACTAAAAAAGCCCAAATCCTTTTACACTCAACTATTATAAAACACTTGGCGGCATATTGTCATCTTGAAATAATTGCATTAGGAAATTAGCGTTTCTGAGCTTCACTCAGAGCTATTATAGTTCTCAAGACTCTTCTCACTCAATACTGTACAGAATTACATCTGTCTGTATGGGTAGTCTTCCACAAGATTTCTTCTGACTTCATCTTCCTCTGATTTCAACTGTCAAAATTCAATTACTACTTAAAAGGTCTATTGAAGAAATTGATCTAATGTGGTCTTTACTGTAGTTACTCTACAGGTTCGCAAAGAGAAAGTAAAAACAATATTCTCATGTTTAGAGAAATAAAAAATATCATGATTAGGTAAATGGAAAATTAAGGTCAATGTAACAACTGTTGTAAATATTAGAATAAAAAGTGTTAGAAAAAAATCCCTCAATAAAATAGTTACAAAATTTCTAACATTAGCAAAGTGAGAGCTTATTAATAGAACTAACTTGCTATAACTTCATATAAATAATGAATCATATAAATATAAATAGCAATATAAATAATAATAATTTACATAAAGATAAATATTTATTATCTTTGTAATTTGTGTATTTTTATCATAAAATATAAATGTTGTGAGAGCATGAAGTTTTAAAGGGAACTGAATAATACACTGGCATGAATCAATAGCAGAACTATGTGTTACTCCAAAAAATACCAAAAGTTAAAAATGTCTAAAACTAAGACGTTTTCTCCAAGCTTTTATTAATGAGACAATAAACCTAATATATATATATAAAGTTCTTCAATCATACAAAATGAATGTGTTTAGAAGGGGAAATTCTATATTGTCAACAGAGATTCACATCCTTATAAAATATTAGATTGGAAAGACTTCAAAGTAGCCCAGTAACAATACTGGTCCAACAGCTAATAATTTTAATTACTATGCAGTTACAGGTTCTATTAAAAAAAAAAAAAAAAGTGGAAAAGAAAGCAACACACAGAAAAAAAACAATGCCATGACCAGGTTTCAGATTAATAAGTGATTATCGGCAGTGCTGACTGAGAAAGGTATTCAAAGCAACTTTCCAACATTATTAGTGCTTCCTGAAAGAAGATAAATCACATTTATTTTATGAAAATGACCTAATAATTAAGCAGATGAATTATCAAACACGGTTCCTAATGTTATTTTTAAAGTCATAGCTTTCCAAATTGAATGTGTATTCATCACACTTTCCTTTATATCTTTCACAGAAACAATTGAGGGAACAAGTCTATTGGAAGACATACAGAAACTACCAGAAGCACATTGTTTACTAGTTAATTTCCTAGCTGTTCTCTGAGCAGTAACACACTAGAATTTGTGCTGGATCAGTTACATGCTGATGAAAAGGAGTTGACTGAACAGTCACCTATAAAATCGTCCTACATAGTTTAAATTTATGAGATCTCTTAAGGAGATTAGCATTTGATTTTTCCATTTACTGGTTTGCTGGCACTACTAAAGAGAATTCTCAGGTCTTTATATTGTTGTTGAATGGAATATAAGAAATAATAAATTAATATGGTGAAATTGTTAAGAAAATTAAAACATTTATACTGTACATATAACCTATACTGTATATATCAGGAATGTTTTAGGGCAACAGAAACAAAATATCAGAAGTCTTAGATCAAGAAAAGAAAGAAAGTAAAAGAAGTAGAAAATTTAGGGAGAAAATCTTAGAGCAGATTGACGTTTAATATTTTTCTTGCATCAGGAAATAGAAATGTACTGTGAAACTCATTGTCTGATGATACATTTTGTAAGAAATATGCATTGTTGAGTCCTAAATGAAAGCAAATTGCCCATTTTTCAGACCAGATTTTTTGCTTTGCCTGAGACCACACTGATAAAAGTTTTCAAGCTGATTCTTTGTTCATCAGGTCAAGAGTAGACATCAACATATTTTGACTCTGGGAATTTTAAATTGGTTACTGCGCTTAGTCTTGTAGATCCCAGAGCTGGACTGGTATTCACACAAGAATTATTTTAAAACATTAAAACTAATTGCTGTTTTTGTTAGTCCTGATTAAAGGTATGACAGATGGGAGTTTTTGTAGGTCTTTGCCTACAAAAAAAAAAAAAAAAAAAAAAAAAAAGTGTTGGCAAAAACCTGAAAAGTACATTGCAAAATTTCCTTATTCCTTCATTTCTCTCTCTCTTTTCTTTCCCTCCCTTTTTCTCCTTTCCTAAATTTCCAGTTAATTTTGAGTTAGTTTTTTTGTTTGATTGTTTGTTTGTTTTTGTTTGTTTGTTTGTTTGTTTTTAGCCCACTGTTTCAAGTTCCTGGCCCCACTTCAGCAAACAACATTGATCAGTGAAGAAGGAAAAAGTGAGAAAACCTGGGAGCACTAGTCTATAAATATATATATTTTTCGTTAAATCAGGTGCAACTGAGCCTACATTTTCATACTGCAGCTTCAATGATTGTGACAAACAACATGACTGAATTGAAAAAAATAGAAAAAGAGCAAGCTAAACATATTTTAGAAGCCTGTAATACCCTTGCATCTCTTTCAGGAAAAAAAAAAACAAAACCCTTCTGTTTCACTTTGTCATTACGCACACCTAAGATTTAACCAGCCTTCAAAGAACTGTGTCATTTCTTTTCCCCAAGCCAACCAAAACAAGTTTAAACCTGTCCATTTCTTTTTGAACTTTGAGCAACACCATATCTTACTTTGTGCTTTGGCCTGACTGTGGGTCTGATTTTGAGAAAAAAAGAGTCTCAGGCAAGCTGTTTCTATATTAACTAAACAAGTAGAGTTCAAACATGAACCAAGCTTTCACTATATCCAAAACAGTTTTTCTGCATTGGAGAGTCATTTGGCTTAATCCACATAACACAAGCTGAGAATGTGAATGATAAGGGAAATTGGTCTGAGTCATGAATTTGAATCTGGATCCCAGGCCTCTCCTTCTTTCATTTTGTGCCTTTTATTTTAAATATTGGACAAATAGAAACAGTGAGAAAAATCAGGAACCTTATGCAGCAAGTACCAGAACTGGACTGCAGCTTCTGCTGTACAATGAAACTAAATAATAGTGCAACAATCTTGTGCCCTACAAATATTAGAACAAAAATACCCATATGCTTTACCACACAATCCTGTTTGGGATGTAAAAGCAAAACTGAAGTACATGAAAATATTGGTCAAAATCTTCGAATTTAGAAAGATCAGAAAGACAGTAGTATTGAGATATAATGAAGCACATTTTTTTGCCATGTTCTGAGTACAGAAAGAAAGAAAAAAACATATTAAAGAATGAATTTCATCTTGTAGGGTCAAAAGTCAGGCTATTCTCCAGCTCTCTATTAGTTCAATGTCTTGAAAAGATTTTATGCCACAATTTCATTCTTTTTGTCCCCTCCTCCCCACCCCCTCCCAACGAGGAAAAGCAAGTAATTCTGTTAAAAAGTAATGTATCAAAGCAATGTCTCATGTCTTCCACCGGGGTCAAGGGTTTGTACTATAGTGACGTAAAGAACAATGAGGTTGTGTGTGTCTGCTTATCTCTTATTTATGAGTCCCTCTAACCCTCAAATATGAGTTATTAGAGAAACTACCATTCTGCATTATCATCACCTAAATAGACTGTGCTGAAAACTATATAGTCAGTGGAATCTTGGCAAAACTATTTCCATCACTGGCTGAAAAACAAACAAACAAACCAAAACAAAACAAAAAAACAATCTACTATAAAGAACATTAGAACATTATACATTATATAGAGAACATTCCTGTATACAACCTACTGACTTTGTGTTCACTGCATTGAAAATAAATATAATATATTGTAATATATAATAAACATAAAGCCAATATTATTTTGTTATGCATTGGTGTTTGCTACACATCATTAATTTTTGAAAAGAAAGTCCTTCACTATTTTCTGTCTCATAGCCCATTAATAACAAACATTTCTGATGTCACTTTCACATGAATACATTCAGTTCAAGAAAAACTGAAGATAAATGTGGTTCCTCCCTTTCTGCCAGCTTAGGCATACAAACTCTTGTGTTATTTTGCCGTTGTTTCTTTTTGTTTGTTTGTTTAGTTTGAGCTATGACATACCCATAAGAAAATTTTTATTCTTACACAGATCTACATTAGCGGCATTATCTGTGTTCTGAATGATAATAACTCCTGACTAGTGTAAACATTATTGAATCTTTTCATATGCTGAGAAAATACAGCTGAATCAACATAAGGACTTACCTCTCCTAAGGAAAAAAGTCACATTAAAAGGTATAGTTGCAACATGGTAGTAACTGAAAGTACATGTATAACCCTAACAACATTATTCTTCTGCTACAAATGATAGGTTATTTTTATTTCATTTTTTGTCAACTGCCCTTATTATTAAATAATAATCAATACAATCCCGTAAAAAATACCAGTAATACTGAATGTAAAATAAGTTAATCTGGTTCTCCTCTTTCCACAACTCAGAATCTTCTAGACCATTGATTGTCCTGAAGAATGTAAATAAGAGAGTATGTTTCACTTAATAAATCACACTTAGAAATGAAGTCCATGCTGCTGGGGTCTTCATAATTGGCAGTGTAAAAATAAAATGGCAACATACTGAAAATTGCGATTTTATATTAATCTGCTTTTTATCACAAATGTTTTGGTGCCATTAGTATCTGTTTAAGTCATTCTGCAAGAAATCATAATCAAGTACAAATGAGTGTATTAGCTGAATACAAGCAGGACAAATATTTTCTTCCCTTAAAAACATACAATTATAAAAGATATTTTTAATATAGCTGAGAAAAAATGTGTTTTTATGAACTAGTCAGTTCTTTCACTGTCTTTCAGCCACTAGTACTCAAATAAAAGTTTTATTCTAATAGCTTTTCAGTGCCATGCCTATTCTCTTGTGATTATCTTGTTTGTGATACCAGTCTTATTTACACAAGAAAGATTGTTCTCCCTTTCGTGAATCAATCCTTCTTGAGTGTGCAGGGAACAACTCAGCTCAGTGACACCATCTTTGTCTTGGATCTCACTGGGTGTCTTTTGGTAGTATCATGCACTTGTTCTGCAGCAAAGAGTTTAATAAGTAGCAGAATGAGGTATTTAATGTCTCTTCACCTGTGCTCAGACCTTGTATTTTGAAATTACTCTGAAATGGGGAAGGGGTACTCTCAATTAAAGGGGTTCAAACTTATTCAAATGTAGAAAGTTTAATAGAATTTGGAAAGCATAACCTGGAATCCAGCTGATTTGGCATAGAGTCAGAAAAGAATGTCACTGCAGGGATATGTCTTGTATCAATGTCACGAAGAAGAATCATTGTTCTGCCAGATCTATCATATTACAACTGGATGTTCAGGCTGCTAGGAAGAACTACACTCTACACTCTGTTTATTGGTGGTGTGTTTTTTTTTCCTGTTGCTCTTTTATTTTGTTTTGTGTTTTCTTTTTTATTTTTTTTTAAATAATAATTGCAAGTATAAAAATAGAGGAGTAAAAAATATTAACAAAAGTCCAACAAATACGGGAAAAAAAGTTGATCATCTAATAGAGAAATAATAAAACTCAGATAGGAAAAAAATCCTAAATGTTTTAATGCCAGTATAGGTTCAAAATTCATATCTTTCTTTCCTTTGAAAGTATGAAATATTTCTAGTCAGACATTGAACTTGTCTGTATGTAATATGTTTCTTTGTTGAACAGCTGGATATATTAAAAGCTTAGGTACATCTCAAAATCTCAAAAGACTGAAAGGTGGCTATGATCTTAATTTTTTTTTTTTCCCTAGAAAATACATCTATAATTTTAATTAAAACACCTAACTGTGAAGGAGGACAGAATACAAGTTAAGTGAATCATTCATCTGGACATGATCATAACATTCTTAAACAATTCAGGATAGAAATAAAATTTAAATGTCTTAAGTGGTAAAATTAGTTCTGGAAATAAAAACAGACATTCAGAATCTATGGTTAAAAAAAAAAAAAAGAAAGAGTTTGAAGTTTTAAAAATGATTTAAAAGTCTCATTTTTATTTCATAGCTTTTTATGAAAAAGAATTAAACTAATAATTTGTAAACAGTGAATTAAATAGGAAATTTGCATCTATTTAAATTTTGTAACACCTTTTGTACTCAAATAATATCAATAATGTAGCAGTGAAAAGATTTTAGGTGAAATGTTCAATCTTCACTTTTGTAATTGTCCCATAGAAGTTCACAGGACTAGAGAACTGTTTCTGCATCTTTACCAGACTTAAAGGAATAAAAAAAAATATGCTATCATATACATATATACATTTCTGAAACATCCTCTTTTTCTTTCTTGGTAGAAGAGGAAAAAAAAAAAAAAAGGAAGAAGAAGAGAAGAAAATAAAAGAACATGAAAGGAGAAGTGATATTGTACTCTAAAAAATACCATATTTGAAAGACTCTGTGTCTTTCCTGACATTATTATGTAGTCGTCTCCTTCTGTATTTTCTCTCCCTAATAATAGTTCTGAGTACCGGTGCTGCAATAGTTAACATTATTAACAAATTATTAACATTATTAACAAACCTCTGCAAGAGGTTTACTTCTGAGACTGGAATTTGCAATCTCATAAATTTTTGATGAGAATTTAAAACCTATGATGATTATCAAGAAGAAATATGATGATTATCAATAATAATAATGATGCAGATGCAAAGAACAAGGAGATAGGAGATGAGTTTTTTTTTTTTTTTTTTATGTACTTTGACTAAGTTTAATGGACATCTTTCATCTTCTCCCACAAAGTAAGAGCAGGCACTACAGACAGATGAGGTGACCATAGGGTTCTGTCTGTGTTAATGTACAGAGCTGCCTAGGGCAATCAGGATAGCTGGGGAGAAGGAAAATGATGCGCTGCCCCATGACAAACAAAGCACTGTCATGCACACTGTCTCTGCCAACTCGTTAGCACATTAGGGATATTTCACCTTTTACACTCAAGTGATTTTACGGCTGTTAATAAGGGTGTGTCTATGTGTCTGCCCCTTCCTCTTTTGCAGAGCTAACCCTGTATAGGAACTTTAAGGTACTCATTCGTGTTTAGGTTGGCACAAATATCCTTTTTGTCTTTGAGCTACCATAAAAGCCAAATATATATTATCCCTGAATGCCTGATAGCAAGAAGTTGATTAAGTTAAACTAATGGCTTTTAGTTCATTGCTATATGCAGTAGTTGGGGACTCACTGATATTTCAATGATCAGAGCAAATGTTCTCGGACTGTGAAAATGTCTTTTGTGGCTCATGTGTTTCTGATTACTTTCAGAGGATGATTTCTATCAAGATAAAATTATCCTTTAGAATAGGTTATTTTACTCAGAGATCAGAACGATTAGTTTGTATATCAACTGAAAGTAGATATTGTTTACGGCCCATGTGCACATATAATATAAAATGTGATTTTTGTTCTGTAGTTATAAAAAGACAATGTTCAAAGGTAATTCAGGTACTTCTTGTGGTTCAGCAGCATTCAAAACTTCAGACAAATAGTTCTGGAAAGATTTTATACAGTGTCCATGTAGTTCCCTTTCCTGTCAGCTATACAGTTATCTTTCCTGGTACATTTATCCAGCATATTCTTGAAGGTTTTCAGTGATCTCCCATCTTCTCAGACAGTCATTTCAAATGTAAAAAATAGTCCTTTACTATGGCTTATGTTTTTCCAATCAATCTAATCTTACTTGTTACTGTTTGAGAACATTACATCTCTCCAATATGAATGACAAGAGATATTCCTTCTTTTTAATTTCTTGTAACTGAGAACTGTGGTGATGTGGTTTCCCCTTTTCTATCACTCACATGCACACATAAATAATATACCCCATATTCTCCTTTCTATATTTCCTCATAGATCATATTTTGTAAAATATTGATCATTCCTTTTGCTAAAAAATATTTAGAGAAAATACCTAAATATTGGTCTCAGGTTTTATGAATATTTAGTAAAATATTTAAATTTATTAATAATAATATTGAAAATAATGATAGTGTTATTTTAACTTTCTCATTACAAAAATTATTTATCTTCCCAAACACTTACTTAAAAGTGGCATATTTTCCTCTACTAAGACTAAATTAACAAAAGCATAACAATCTTGTTTGAACAATATTTTGAATAGATAAAAATAACTTTAAAGCAGAAAAATAAACAGAATATTAAGTAGTTGAGAAGTTTATAAATATTAGACAACTGTATCTACATAACTAATCAATTAAAATTGAACACTTTCTAACAATATTATATATCTGATTAAAAATTTTAAAAGAAAACATTATCATACTAACAGATTTGTAAGTAAATAATTTGATGAAAAAGCATTTACATTTGACTTAGTGAACAAACCAAATACTTTCATAGATAAATCCCTGTTAGATAAAAAACTTTCAAGATGTAGGTAATACATGATATTAAACTATGTTTCAAAAATTTAAAGTAATTTTTTTTTCTTTACTGCCTTTCAACCTGAAGAAACTGGTATATGACATGTCAAAATCAAATTATCAAATCTACCTGACATGGTCATTTGAAATTTGGAGGGCTAGCGTATACTTGATATATTCCTATTTGGAAAAATGAGTAAAGAAGATTTAAAAATTGTTCACAATTTTAAAATCAACCATTATTAAGTGGAAAAAAAGCAGAATTTCTGCCTTAATCTAAAAGTACTCATTATTGTCTGTTATAACAGTGGATATGTGGCCAGAAGAGAAAATCATAGTACCTTTTATGTTGCTGGTCATGACTGAGTTATGCTTTATTCTTCTCCATATAAAATGATGTTTGATTTGACAATAAAAGGCAACAAATTACTTAGATTATTCTTCCTTAAACCTTTTGTAGTTTTCAGCAAGGAAATGGAGCAGAGTAGGAAGAGCTCCCTGTTAGTAGTGATGTTTTTCAATAGGAAAATTTTCTTAAGGTTGACTTCAACATCAGTTTCACACCACTCTTCAAGCATATTTTCTTTAACAAGATGGTTCTCTGCAGACACTTGCAATTCAGTAACAGCAATAGAAGGAGTGATATGAGCCTTAGCTATCTCAACGTCTCAGACTCTTTCTTCTTTTCCAATTAAAACCCACATTTTCAAGGGAGTTAAGGTTTGTCTTACATGTTTTTTCTTGTTTTTGAGGGAAATTAAACTTGAAAGAATTCACTATTACAGAACAACTAAGATTTGTTAAGTAGGGCTACATGCACTTTTTCCACTGGAGCTCTTTTTCTTCTTCACACTCCCAGTCTTCTTTTTATGCTTCAGTGACTTTCTCCTTCAGTCATCCAGGTAGAGTTTAAATAGTTTTCTCTATCTGAAAAATAACACTGAAATCTGTGCAAGTCAGGGACAGTTTCTGAAAGGTGTATGTATGGTTGGATCATTATAAATGCATGTTATGAATGTATTTCTGATGTATATGTAATGACAAAAACTTTTAGGCAAACGGGTGCAACAGTATATAAATGCTTTGATTTTTTTTTTTCAGCAGAAATATTTTTCATAAAATTGAGGTAGGACAGCATTTGACAATGGTGTGGAAATTGTTTGCATCTTGCCACATCACCTCATACTAATCAGTGTTATTCAGAGAAAGAATGTTCATCCATGTTCTTAAATTTTACACTTTGGACTATTGTCAGTTTTATTGCCTAAATTAAAATTTTAGCTGCAGCTTTTGTTTGATGTTCATTACTTACACTGTATTGATTTCTTTGGAAACTGACATGAAAAGATTATTTTGGAAAGAGTCTACTGCAGGACTGTAAGGAAAAATTAGATGTTTGGCATTGCTGTTTGCATATCCTAATGCTATGACTAATTTCTTGTATTTTGTGTAATGAAATGTAATGATTTGCCCTGATGACGTTTCCTACAAATCAATAAGTTTAACATCAACAGATGATTCAAAGTTAATACATTCCACAGTCTAGCTGCACTCTTTAAACAAGAAATAGTACTTGAGCACTTTGGGACACAACCCAAATAATTGGACTTTAAATGTGAAATAATTATACTGTGAAAGGTATTTTTCTCATAATTGAGATAAGCCCATAACTGCACTTCAGTCTTATTACAAAACTGTGCTCAGGAGAGAAAAAATGGATGTGTTTAAATAACATTCTAAGACATGGAAAAAATAAATAAATTGTAATTTACCATAGGAAATTGAATTGAATGAGCATAGAGTAAATTCCTCGATAAATAAGTGATCACTTATAAGGCTCTCTGAGAATTCTCCAGTGGATCCTCATTCACAGAAGGCAGGTGAAAATGAAATTGATTTGCAGGCAATCTTCCTTGGAGCTCTTCTTTGTACAGACATAGGGCACAACCTAACTGTGCAGGAAGAATCTGAATTGCAGTTTTGAGGTCCTTATAAATGACTTGCAAGAAAAAAAAAAAAAAAAAAAGGAAGACCAGCAGTTGGCTGTACATCAGTGGGTGGAGTGGCCTGGAAAAAAAACATGTGGAAAGAGTAGACGAAGTCTTGTTCATTAGCATAGGACAGCTGAGGGTAGGAACATAGAAATATAATTTTTTAGAATACAGATGAAGGATGGGTATCTTCTTTTACACTAAATCTTATAGCGCTTTCTATGCATTTGTGTGGATGTTGAACTTCACTGCATTTAAGGACTTTTTTCTCTAAATCTATATGGCATATTTATTTTTTATGTTTGATTTTTCAACTGATCATGATATAACCATAGCTGAGGAAGGATAACTACAAAGCTGACTGTTTACAAAGAATGTCCTGCTGACACTTTCAGAATTGTTATAACTGTATTCCATAAATATTTTGGGAAAGGGGAAGAGATTTAAAAAAAAAAAAAAAAAAGGAAAGAGGACTCAATATACTGGAATATACTGGCCTATCTTGTCTGTACAAGTGTACAAGACAAACAACTTGTCACACAGGAATTTAAATATTTTTAGTGTTAGACAAACTGTTAGGATATGTATAATACTGGTTTTGTGTGTAGTCACACGCTGTTTTTTATGCTGTTTCAATTGTAAGTATTTTAAACATGAAAATAATACCTACCTAATGACAGTTTGAAAATAGGTAATTTTCAAGTAAATCTTTGCAAAAATTAATAGAGCTCAAGAAAGTTAACTGATAACAAAGAACACAGGTACCTTTTTAGTTTGAGCTGTTCATTCAGTGACAGTCCATTTGTTTTTTTCATTGGAGTAGGTCTGTATGATAGTATTTCAGGATCTTTGCTCTGCATAAAGGCAAAGGTTTTATAAATTTTTGGTTTTATAAAACAAACAAATAAACAAATGGACAACATAGAATCACAGAATGAACTTAGAAAGGACCTTGACGTTCCAGCTGGGCCAAATAGACCAAGTTGCTCAGGGCATTCTCAGGCTGTTTTAAATATTTCCTGTCATGGTTTCAGCTAGGATAGAGTTAATTTTCTTCCTAGAAGTTGGTGTGGTGCTGTGTTTTGGATCTAGTATGAGAATAATGCTGATAAGACACTGATGTTTTAGTTGTTGCTGAGCAGTGCTTACACTGTCAAAGACTTTTTGGCTTCTCATACTGCCCTGCAGCTAGGAGGCTGGGGGTGCACCAAAAGCTGGGAGGGGACACAGCCAGAACAGCTGACCCAAAACAGTCAAAGGGATATTCCACACCATATGATATCATGCTAAACGTTTAAGATGGGGTGACTGACTGGGGTGGGCTGGTGGGGTGATCAGCTGCTTGGGGACGTGCTGGGCATCAGTCAGCAGGCAGTAAGCAATTGTATTGTGCATCATTTGCTTTGTACATATTATTATTATCATATAACTATTTATTATTATTATTATTATTATTATTAACCTTCCTTTTCTGTCCTATTAAACTGTCTTTATCTCAACACATGAGCTTTTAATTTTTTTTTCCCCTGATTCTGTCCCCCATTCCACCAGAACACAGTGAACAGCTGTGTGGTGCTTAGCTGCGTGATGGGTTAAATCACAACATCTCCAAAGATGGAGGTTTCATGGCCTTTCTGAGTGCTGCACCATCCTCATGGTAAAATTCTGAAGTTCAATCAAAATTTTCCTGTGTTCTAACTTGATTCAGTCTCCTCCTCTCCACGCTGTGCAAACTCCATTTCTCTCTGCCTCTCCTTACACTACAGGAGCCTCTGCTGTAGTCATCATGGTGGTCTGCTAACTGAAACTCATTTCAGTTTGACAGTTTCTTTCTTGTACGGGGGAGCTTTAAGCTGAGCACGGTACTCTGGATACTCTTCACATTCAGCTCATTGTTTACCAGGTCCTTCAAGTCTTGCAAAAGTCTTTGCAAGTCTCAGCAGAGGTACTCCATCTCCAGATAGGACTCAGCCTAAACAGTTTTATGCAGTTAATCCATACTAGGTGCAGAAGTTTGCCTTTGTGGAACTTTAGGAGGTGTCTATCAGCCCATTTTTCCAGGGTGTCAAGGTTGGCCTGCAGAGGCTCTGCCCTACTGAATGTCAGTCACTCTTCCTGCTGCTCTCCACCCCACATGCTGTTTGGTACCATCCCCAAAATATGCTGAGAGTGCACTCTATCTCAACATCCGCATATTTCAAAAAGCAATTTAACAGTGTTAACCTCAGTACTGTCCCCTGGAAAACACCACTAGTAACTGGCCATAAGTTGGACTTTATACTACTGACCTCAATCCTTTGAACCCAACAGCCCATTTTTAATGCATCTTATAGCCAACATACCCAAACCATATCTCTCTAGCTGTAAGGACAGAGTAGGTGAATATGTCACAGTTGAAGTCAAGGCAAACAACATTCACAACTCTTCCCCCATCCACAGAGGCAGTCATTTCTTTGTAGGTTATCATGTTGCTTAGACACAAACTGCCTTTAGTAACTCTGTGCTGAATTCTCTTAATTGTTTCTCTTCCTTCAGGTACTTGCACATAGCTTCCAGAAGGATTTTTTTTACATTATCTTCCTGAGGACTGAGATATGGCTGACCACTTCTAGTTTTCTGGATCTTTTTTCCTGATTTTCTTGAAGTTGCAGTTAAGGTTTTCTTGGTATATTTTAAGTATACCAAGGTATGCTTTAAAGAGCAAAGACTTCTTTACAATATGTATGTAAGCTGTGTTAAATAAGTAAATATTTTATATTTTCAGACTGCGGTGAGACAGGCATATTTTATCTATATGAGAAAAGTTGTCTTTCTTAGTCCTGGTCCACAGCTATTTCAAATATATGCATGCTAATAAGTGGTTGTAGAATAATGTATAAATACTCTGACAGAATCCATTCTGAAGACATAAAATAATTAATACATTAGAAAGCATTAGTCAAATCAATTTAACCTCTCCAACTGGCTGAGTTTCCATTTAATGCAAAGTATAACATCCCCTCCAACATAATTAGTCATCTTTAATTACTTTGATATCAGAATGCAAATGGTAAAATAAAAAGCTAAATAAGCTAATTACTGTACTCTTTGTATTACATTAGTATAATAAAACAATAAGTTTGTATGGTTAATACGAAGTTTTTTTTATTGTTGATCTTTTTTAGCTGTATGCAGAAATATGTTTGTGTTTATATACAGATTATTATTAGTAGTAGTATAATCCCAGGAAATATATTATTATTATTATTATTATTATTATTATTATTATTATTATTATTATTATTATTATTATTATTATTAAACTCCCAGGAAAACAGGGTTCAGAACATGTAAGGGCTTCTTGGGAAGACAAACACCATCACTCCGAACGTCCGTCCCCGCCCCCCCCCGCCTTCTTTACTCCAGCTGCTATTGCTGAGCATGACCCACACAGTGTGGGACATCCCCTTGGCCAGCGTGTGCCAGCTGTCCTGGCTGTGTCCCCTCCCAAACCCTGGTGCACCCCCAGCCTCCTTGCTGGCAGGGCAGCACGAGGAGCAGAAAGGTCTGGGCTCTGTGCGAGCACTGCTCTGCAACAACTGAAACATCAGTGTGTTACCACCATTATTTTAATCAAAAATTCAAAACACAACATTTTGTGAGCCTCTATGAAGAAAATTAACTCTGTTCCAGCCAAAAACATTACACAACTACAAACTGATATATTTTATGTAATATAACATACAAAGATCTCAATATATTCAGTCAAAATAAAATACAGAGAATATCAAATGCATAGGTGGAAAATATGCTGAGAGAATTAAGGCGTCTTATACAAGCTGAGAGTCTGCCTTTGGGTGATAGAATTGCTGTGTTTGGTAGTATAGTATCTTTACTTGAGTGGGTAAATTGTCATTGTTTAAATACCTAGCTACACACATATTTTAACATATATACTTGTGTTTACAGAAAACCAATGATTCTGTAGAAACAAACCTTCCCTTTCAGAGTCCTTGTTTTATCTTCCAATACATTGTTTTTACTTTTGTCTCTTAGATGTAGCATGAAATGTATATCCAAGTAATATTGTTACTCCAGAACAATTTATATTTTTACTAACTTTTAACATTTTATAAATGACTCCATATATAAAATTTGAAGGCACTGTCATGGACCAAAGTGTTTGTTAGCCCACTTCAGTGACTGAAGGAGGAATAAAACAGATGGAGCTGGTAACTGTCAGAAAGAACAGATATGAAGTTATAAACACCAATTATTTTTAAAATATTCTTTCTTCAGAAGCAGAGTATTATATATGCTGAATTATATATGCCAAGTAAATATATATGTAAATACATTATGCATACTGAGTATAATGTTGAGTTATATATATTTTTTCTGCACCATATCTGTTTGGAATTAGCAGATCTTAAAAACAATGGTGTGCTACATTTAGTCAAAAATGTAGGAATTAATCCTGTAGAACATAATGTACAAGATGTGCTGGTAGCAGAGTGCTGTGTAAAACCTAGAGGGGATTATGGTGGTTTCTACTTAATTTTTGTTTCTTTATTGATGTCTCAATCCTTAATTGGAACAACTGTATACTGAAACATATTGCATGTAATTTTCAAGCTGTTTGTGATTCATAATTAATAATATTGTGGAACAAAAATTAGAATTTAATATGTCAAACACCAGCTGATGCAACCATAATCCTCTGAGAAGACCTACAAATTGCTAAAGCTGATTCTATCTTTTAAATTACCTGTGGACACCTAAAATATTCAAAAAATTAAGTACATGCTCTGTGGATCATAGTGAATCATTGAGCTATATTTCCTGCGATTCATAACAAAACTTTGAGCTATTATTATTCTGCAGCAACTATTTACATTTTTTTAAGACACTTATAATCTAAACGTTTTACATAGACATACACATATATTTTTATATAGCCATGCATATGATAATTTTTTACTCTGTCATATTTCTGGAGATATTTATTGGTATTTAAAATACATTATATAATTACAATTATGATGAAACAAGCATTTCTGGAAAGTTGAGAAAAAATATAAATTTTAAATAGAGCACATATATTTGAACTTTCAATCCAGGACATTAAGAAATCACAAGATGAGTAATTTATTTATTTATTTATTTTAATATACTTGAAACAATATCTATTTGTGTCTTGATATTATAAAAAACATTAGATAACATTTGTCATTGTCTTATTTGATTTCTAATTGTGCAAATGCAAAATTATGTGGTATGTCGACTGTCATCATTCACCAGGTTCTGACTGTACATTTAAGACTTCATGTTCCTACAGACTGTTTGGGAGTCCTGATCCTCTGGGTTACCTTGCAGACAAGGAAGCTTATGTGGTCCTTGCTTTGCAGTTTGTGGCCAGAACTGATAGGTGCACTGTCCTAGAGAAACCCTTCCATACCATAAGAGTCACAGCTTTCTAGATGCACAAAACCTGTTTCGGATGCAGGAAGAACCTGGAGTACAGTAACTGAAACATTTTAGGTTCAACAAGAAAGCATTTTCTGATGAAACTTTCCTAAAAAGAAAATCTATCAGAAAGTTCCCTATTAGATCTCTTCCTGCTTATTTATTCTGGTGTCGTTCTTACACTTTCAGGGCAGTATGCTAGCATTTTCACTGCTTTTTGACATTCATGAAGCAAGGTAGTGTTTCTGTAGTGATTCCATGCAATACCCAGAGGATTATATATATTCTGACTACCAGCTGCTTGAGGTATCATTGCAAGGCAAAGATTATACTTTAGCTCAATATTTCTTCAGATTAATGTTACTATATTATTTTTCACTTTAACCTTAGCTCTGAATTTCACAGTTTTGCAAAGCTTGTTTTGAGGCATATTGCAACACTTTTGCAATATTTCTAAACCTAAATTTTAAGTACGTACTCGAGGATTTAATTCCTGGTTCATGGTATTTTAAAGCTTTGAAATTATGTGAGCCGCAATATACAGTAATATGGTAGATTTTCACTTCCTTAGAAAGTAGGTCAATTCATTGGATTTTTATTTTTATTTTTATTTTTTTTTTGAGCAAAGAGAATAGCAAGAGTTTTGAAAGTCAGGCAATTAAATCAAGTGGAGGAGATATGTGGTGGAATTTGTATAGCCCTTCCCAGTCATTTGAGACCTTTATTGCTTAGTGCTGTCATAAAATATACAGTGTACTTAGTTTACTTCAAAATTTTACATAACTTTTATATAAAGACACAATGCAAAATAGTACATTTAGAATATGCAACTTATTTACCTCTGTTAACAAGGCCATTCTTGTAAAAAAAAAAAAAGGTAGTAATATTTAAACAAATTTTAAATAGTTGTACACAAGTAAAAGCAACTATGGTCTTAGTAGCTCACATAAAACATTTTATTATGATTTTAATGTCCACAGATGTAATTGCAAAAGACATTCTGGTGACTCATAAGATAGTAGAAACAACAAATCTGATTTTTATAATAAAAAGACTTGAAAACCTAATGCAAGTATTCCTAAAACAATCATGAGTTTTATTGTTTTAATTTATTATTAATAATTAATTACTTATTAATTAATTAGTTATTGTTTTAATTTATTATTAATCATGATGTTATCAACTAAGCAGAATTGTCATGTTATAATTTCAATATGGAGTAAGTTTGTTCATTACAAAAATAAGGGATGTTGTAGGTTACATACTATTTAAAATATGTAAAGAGCTATTGCCAATATAATGGTCTTACCTATATATATATTTTTTTTTCTAAAAAGGATTTTTTTTTTCCCATAAATATAGTATGATTCCTAACACAGAGAATGCTGAGAATGCTGCAGTGACAAATACAGTAAGAAAGGCTTATTTCTGGAGCCTAATCTCACTGTGGCTGCTGATGGCACCCAGAACACCCACTAAACCTTCTCCAGGTAGGTGTTCTCATGCTCATTTAACTGCCTACCAGTAATAATTGCAATGTTTGTCCTTACTTACTGATCACATCATTCTCTGGAGAATTAATTTATTGATTCATTGATGTCTTATTTTATAATGAAATTACTTTTTATCCTGCTTAACTGATTCACTGCTTTGTTGATTGTTCATTTATTTATTTTATTTGTTTAGCTAATTATTAATCCTTAAACTTTGCCTGTTTAATACCACTCCATTGCCTGTGTATTTTAATTATAATGAGTTCTGCAACCTAATTGACTCTGCACCTACATGATTTTCTCACTTAATTGTGTTTATACAATTAATTGGTTGATTTATCCACCTCTAATTAATAGTTCACTGAATAATTGTGTCATTTGCTGGCACTGAGTTACGTAAAGATTTGGTAGCCATAGTCACATACTACCAATATTTGTCCAGAGCAGACCATGTCTCCTTCTTCTTCGTTACGTTTTTTTCATCTATCACTACCTCCTCTACCTTTTTAATGTCCTCACTGTTTTGTTGTGTTTTTTTTTTTCTCTTCAAATTAAATACATATTGCTCTTTAACATTGTCAAAACTTCTATCTACTAATGCATATTTAAAAAATATAAATTAAAATTATTCCCCCCAGGGAAGAGCATGACTACAGAGGATAAGAAAAAGGCTGAGGTTCTTATTGCCTTCTTTGTATCTATCTTTACCTGCCAGACCACTTATCCTCGGGGTACTCAGCCTCTTGACCGAGAAGTCTGGGACGAGGAACAGAAGAACCCACCCACAGTTCAGGTGGAAACAGTTAGAGACCTGTTGTTCCACCTGGACTGTCACAATTCAATGGGGCTAGATGGGATCCACCCGAGGGTGCTGAGGAAGTTGGCAGATGTGATTGCTGGGCCTCTTTCCATCATCTGTCAGCGGTCATGGTCACCTGAAGAGGTCCCAGATGACTGGAGACTTGTTAATATGACGCCCGTCTATAAGAAGGGTCATAAGGAGGACCCAGGGAACTACAGGCCTGTTAGCCTGACCTCGGTGCCAGGAAAGGTGATGGAACAAGTCATCTTGAATGCAATCATGCAATGTATGTAGGACAACCAGGGGATCAGGCCCAGACAGCATGGGTTCATGGAAGGCAAGTCCTGCCTGACCAACCTCATCTCCTTCTATGACCGGGTGACCCCTCTGGTGGATGAGGTGAAGCCTGTTGACGTAGTCTACCTATATGTCAGCAAGGCCTTTGACACGGTCTCCCACAGTATTCTCCTGGAGAAGCTGGCAGCCCATGGCTTGGACAGGTGCACTCTTTGCTGGGTTAAAAAACTGTCTGGACGGCTGGGCCCAGAGAGTAGTGGTGAATGGAGTGAAATCCATTTGGCGACCAGTCACCAGTGGTGTTCCCCAGGGGTCGGTGTTGGGGCCCATCATCTTCAATATCTTTACTGACGACTTGGATGAGGGAACTGAGTGCAGCCTCAGTAAGTCTGCAGATGACACCAAGTTGGGGGGAAGTGTTTATCTGCTGGAGGGTAGGAAGGCCCTGCAGAGGGACCTGGACTGGATGGGTCGATGGGCAGAGGCCAATGGGATGAGGTTCAACATGGCTAAGTGCTGGGTCCTGCACTTTGGTCACAACAACCTCATGCAGCGCTACAGGCTTGGGGGCAGAGTGGCTGGAAAGCTGGGGAGAGGAAAAGAATCTGGGGGTGCTGATTGATGCTCACCTGAACATGAGCCGGCAGTGTGCACAGGTGACCAAGAAGGCCAATGGCGTCCTGGCTTGGATCAGGAATTGTGCAGCCAACAGGACCAGGGAGGTGATCGTCCCCCTGTATTCTGCTCTGGTGAGGCCGCACCTTGAGTACTGTGTTCAGCTTTGGGCTCCTCAGTGCAAGGAGGACATCGAGGCACTGGAACATGTCCAGAGAAGGGCTACAGAGCTGGTGAAGGTGCTGGAACACAAGTCCTATGAGGAGCGGCTGAGGGAACTGGGGTTGTTTTGTCTGGAGAAGAGGAGGCTCAAGGGAGACCTTACTGCTCTCTACAACTACCTGAAAGGAAGGTGTGGGGAGCTGGGGGTCAGCGTCTTGCAGATAACTAGTGATAGGACTAGAGGGAATGGCCTCAAGTTGCACCAGAAGAGGTTTAAATTTGAAATTAGGAGACATCTCTACTCAGAAAGAGTAGTCAGGCATTGGAATGGGTTGCCCAGGGAATTGGTGGAGTCACCATCCCTGGCGGTGTTCAAGGAAAGTCTGGACCTGGTGCTTAGGGACATGCTTTAGTGGGTGATATTGGTAGTAGGATGATGGTTGGACCAGATGATCTTGAAGGTCTTTTCCAACCTTAATGATTGTATGAATCTATGATTCTATGATATCACATACATTGAAATATCTAGTCTTATATGGACTATCCATAGCAATGCTTTTGAAACTATCTCATATGATTCCACAAGCATTTTACAGGCACATGGGCTATTGAATCTATAACTGAATAGGCAGAAGTTTGAAAAACAAGTCCAGAATAGTTACCATTATTTTTCTCTGACAAACTGAAAGGATACTGAAGGTGGAATTCTGGGATTAAAATCTGATACCAATCAAAATATCATTAAAACTTTTGATGAATTAGTAAAATATATGTTAAATCTGCAGATGAAAGCAAATCCATGTAGGTCTAGTGGCAGACAGGACTAGGCTTCATAATTATATATATATTGGAAAAATAATATACAAAATATAATTAGAAAAAGATTCAGTTTCTTACACTTATACAAATAAATGCAAGATGGAGGATCATTAACTTAACAGTTTTGCAGAGAATTACATGCAGATCATAACAAACTTAATGGTTCAGTATGAGATCACAGTACCATGCTGTTATGAAGAGGACAAACAAGATGCTAAGATATACAGAATGATCCTTTATTTGTAAAACGCAAAATAATCTTAAAATGTTGATCTTCACAAGTAAAGAAGGAACTGGAGTAATGTGACTGTGAAGTACTGTTCAAGGTGTCATCTTTCCAAAAAGATTTAGAATACAGTGAGAAAAGCTATGGCATACGTATAGGTTATAAATAGGTTTAAGGAAAGCTTGAAGGACTTAAACTTATTAAGTCTAGTGAGAGTGAATTGAGGCTTTTTAGTTCTAGGTCATAAGTTGTTCTTCATGTACTCAACTGATAGTTCAAGAAAGTATGGCCTTAAATTGTAGACAGGGAAATTTAGATTAGATATGAGGAAAAGCTTTCAAACTATTGTTGCAAGTTGGGTGATTCCTTAGGCAGAGTAGAAAACTATGATTCCTTAGGCTGAGTAGAAAATTCAAATAGCCAGATGTGGTTATATGTGTTGATAATGTCACATGATCCTTCCTTGACCAACTCACTGTTTTGCCATAATATTTCATAGTCTTCTATATGTTTATTTTTTTCTATTCATGTTCCTGTTTCGTAGGTTAGAAATTCAGGGAAAAGCACGTTCTTCCACTTTAATTCTGGAGTATTACCCAAATAAATACATATCTGATCTGGGATTCAGTTTAGTGCAAGTCACACTATTTAGGCTCACTAACTCACTGAGCAAGTTGTCATCATTAAATGAAAACTGGGAGTTAAAATGAGATTCTAATGGCAAAAACTGGGACATGTCTTTATCTCAAGGAAATACCTGTCACTCATTGATGTATTCTTCATTCATTTAAGTGAAATAATAAAAACCTACATTTCAATTCTAATTTTATCAGGATTACCAGTTCTTATGTTTGAGAATATTTAGAGCCAACATGTTCTGTAAAACATTTGTTTCCAAGCCAAAAGCTGAAGTGCTTACTATTTTCAGATGACAACAAAAGTACTATGATCTTTTGAAGAAATAGTATAGCAGAAGAAATTTGGGTACTAAACAAATGTGTTTTAATCTTTCAAGATTAAGCATGTAAGGACAATATATTTTGAATGTTTCACAAACCTACTTCACATGTATTTTTTAGACTTGTCTTTCCTAGCTGTAATTCTAGTAGAATCAATAAAGCTTCATATTCGACACAAATGTAGAAAATAAATGACAGTCCAAGGTGCTAGAATATGAGTTTATGAAAGAAAGGGGCTAGTTTTTGTGTCCCTGCTTCATGCCAGTCCTATACCAAATCTAGTGTCAGTCTGTGAGTCCAAATGGACTCTCAGAAAGCATTAGAACAGCTACAAAATCATAAAATAAATTTAGGGGAAATATAAATATGTACCTGCATTTTCCTATCTAGCAATATTCCTCCCCATATCTGCATGCAAACACATTAAATACACTTATTTCTTGTTAATCCCTAAAAACTTGTAACTTGCATTTGAACACTGCTGAAATCTTTGCTCAGAAAGTAGAAAACCTTCATGATTCCTTTATAACTGCTTAAAAAATGCTAAGTGGTTTGAATGCAGACTGTAAATCCATGCAAGCTCATATGGAGTTTTGGTTCTTTACAGATAGCAGAAAGTGTTCTCAGATCACAAGATGGAAACAGCCAGTGGAGTTTTCAGTACACAGAGACCTGAGATAAAAACAAAACACAGTATTGTCATTTTATAACAGCTTTAATCATGCATAACAGTTTGTTCTAATGAATATGTATGAGACACTGATGAACATGAATGATTGATATCTATGATTCACAGAGTGAAGAAGCTTATCTATATGCAGATTAAGTACCTCATAGAAAACTATTCTTCCTCTTCTCCCTCCCATTTTGGCAAACTTCCTGCACCACCGAATGTCAAAACTTGGATCTTTCCTGCAATAACAGCTTTATACTCATAAGAACAGATCTTGTCAATTTTCTTCAAATAAAACTTAAATTTGAGATTTCTCAGAATATTTTGGAAGCTTATATAACAGCTGCAATGCAGATCATTATTTTAAATTATTGAGGAAATGTAATATCTGATAAAAAAAAGAAAAAAGAAAAAAAGTCTAACTAGGTTATCTTTCATAGTAATGTTAATATATTTAACAAAGCTAATATTAGAACTTGAATTATTGTGTTAAAACATTCTGAATTCACTATATTAGTTATGATCATGATACAATAATACCTATAGGTTCAAAACTATTCGTTGAAGATATTCAGACTTGGAGGAATTAAGCCTTTCTCATTGCAGTCTGATATTTCTCTTATACAGTACCAGTCCATAAAAAAAATGAACACTGCCTCCTGAAATTAGACTCAATTTTGTGTGCTTTTATATAGCATGGATTCCTAAAGATCAAAACATAGAGAAAATATTGGGCTAAATGAAATAATGAGATCTGTTCATAGTTTCTATGTGATTTAAATCTTTAGTTTCCCATCACACAAGTCCTATGTCTAACTTAAAACATGCCATGCTCCATCTGTTATTCTATGTTGGAATACAAAATGAGAAGTCAATTGAAATCTTAAATTCATATATTTTCATTGCATTTAATACACTATACAGAATAGAAGCAATTTGAGAGGTAATAGTGAAAAATATTCCATAATATCACGTTTTCAATTGGGAATGGAAGATAAATTAAATTTTAACTCAGTAATGCTGGACTTGACCTGTTTAGATTTTTCATAGTTCCTGAGGGCAGGAAAAGGAAAACAAATAGTTGGTATACAATGAATCCATGTACAAATAATATATGTTTATGTAAAATTTAATTATATTTTTCATTATTATCTATAATTTTAAAGGTTATAGAAGTGAAACTTTGTTTTTCTACTGCATGTCATATTTTAAATATTTAGATTGTTTAAAAAAATTAGCAGCTTTTACTCTCAGTAAAAGAAAATGCAAAGGATATGATCTATAGGTGAATAGAAAATCCTAGTTACTATTTTATTGTGCAAGAACAATACTTCTCACTTATTTTTAGCCAGTATTCATGTCAACATTTCCATTATCCCAGCACTCTGCATGTCTACTGAATCTCTAAAATTACTGCAGAAAATGTCCCAACTGAAAAGCATCCATGAGAACCTTATCCATATTTCATGTTCTCGTGTCCCTTGGTTGCCCAAAAACTACAAACAAAATCTTTTCAGAGTCCTTTAGATGAGATGAAAATTAGAATAACTTGGGCTTATGATTGATCTGAGCAGAAAAACTGCTGCAAAATATCTTAGTTTTTTCAGACTGAGAAATATAGCCAGGTACCCACACATACAGGTAATGAAAATATAACAGCACAACTGTTCCAGGGAAGGAAGGTTTTTACATAAAAGTAATCTCTTTTATTAAAAATACTATTATAGTTGGAAAGCATAGAAATCTTTTTGGACATACCAGATCTTCTGTTCTGAAACTGAAATCAAGAAAAAAAACTTATAAAACTAAATACAAGAGTAACTTTTCTGACCTTAATTGGGTATATAGAGAAAAAGGGATTTGGTATCTAAGGCATATATGAAAGTTGATATGAGTTTAGAATGAGGGCAGTGAAGGGTGATAGGAACTTTCTCTGGGAAGAGAGATGTGATCTCTAGGTTGTGAGTCATGAGTAGTGGGAGGAAAATATATTCTGTGATAAATTCATAGCTTTATATAGTCAACGTTCTTTGGTGGGTGAACTTTAGTTACAAAGTTTGCCTTTGCAATAGGTTTTTAGGTCTTTCTTGATTATCACAAATGACAGATGATGGATGGGGTAACTGACTCGGTGTTTGGTAAGATGTGTTTCCAACTGGAAAGACTGTTACGTGTCTTTCTCTATTCTCAGTTTGTGTTCATATGTGATCCTTAAAAATTGTATCTGTATTTTTCACGAGAGAATTTAGTGCTTGGATGTAGTATATACAATCTGAACAGCAAAGAACTGTGGGACCCTGGGGCTGAAATATTTCTCAATTTCAGCACAAAAATAATGTAATCTAAAAAAAAAACCATGGAAGTTCTTTTTCAACCTATTTTAATTTGGTGCTAGAATTATTTTAATGGTGATGTATATGTGCTCTTCCTACAGACAGGTAACTCAGGGGAAAAAAGGAAAAAAAAAGTATTCCTTCCTGAGTAATGGTTGGACTTGATGATCAGTGATGATCAGTGCTAGGTTAAAGGTTGGACTAGATTATCTGAGAAGTCTTTTCCAACCTAAATGATTATATCATTCTATTATTCTATGAATTAAAAGATGTGCTTTTTTTGAAATAGATTTGCTATGGATTCCATCATTGTGATGGAAGAAAATCCTGAAAAGGCAAAAAATAAAAGACAAATCCAGCAGAACCAAGACATGGATTGATCTATAGTATAAGACATAACTATCTAATTCCAGGCCAACCTATTTTTTGTTTGTTTGTTTGTTTTTATGTATATGTTTAAATATTGTCTATTTAGTCTATTCTAGTGTTATTCAACACTGTAGAAGTCAGGGTGCTTCTGAGACTTCTGGAGCAGGCCTTCTAGTGTTTTGTTGATTTGATTTTAGGGTGAATTGATCACAGAATCACAGAATCATCTAGGTTGGAAGAGACCTCCAAGATCATCTAGTCCAACCTCTGACCTAACACTAACAAGTCCTCCACTAAACCATATCACTAAGCTCAAGACCTCCAGGGATGGTGACTCAACCACTTCCCTGGGCAGCCCATTCCAATGCCTAAAAACCCTTTCAGTAAAGAAGTTCCTCCTAATATCCAACCTAAACCTCCCCTGGCACAACTTTAGCCCATTCCCCCTCATCCTGTCACCAGGAACGTGGGAGAATAGACCAACCCCTACCTCGCTACAGCCTCCTTTAAGGTACCTATAGAGAGCGATAAGGTCGCCCCTGAGCCTCCTCTTCTCCAGGCTGAACAACCCCAGGTCCCTCAGCCGCTCCTCGTAAGCCTTGTTCTTCAGATCCCTCACCAGCTTCGTCGCCCTTCTCTGGACTCGCTTGAGCACCTCAATGTCCTTCTTGGAGGGAGGGGCCCAAAACTGAACACAGTACTCGAGGTGCGGCCTCACCAGAGCCGAGTACAGGGGGACAATCACCTCCCTAGACCTGCTGGCCACGCTGCTTCTTATACAAGCCAGGATGCTGTTGGCCTTCTTGGCCACCTGAGCACCCTGCTGGCTCATATTCAGCTGACTATCAAGCAGTACTCCCAGGTCCTTCTCTGGTACTCCCAAGTCCTTCTCTGGGTGCACACATATTCTGGATGCACACCATCTTCCTTACCTGAAGTGCCAATCTGCTTTCTGAGAAAAGAGAAAGGAAACCTGAAGGTTGGAAGAGAACCATGACATGATTCAGTATCTCTTCTTCTGCAGAACTGCAAAAGAACTTATGATAGATATTTAGGAAAAAGTTGCTCTGTACAACAGGTTCCTTTTAACATGTGTATGATATCATGAAAAAATCACCTGAAGGCTATACTCTTGATATTCTCTATTAGACACTCTTTCAGAGGAAAAAAATGTAACATAGGTATAGTACTAATATCATGTAATCATATAAAAATATTTATTTTTATTTAAAATAAAAGTTATTTAAAAAACTGATAGAGAACCTTATTCTTTGTCTATTAAAAAATAATAATAATAATAAAAAAATTCAAAGCTACCAGGAATATATCACAGAAATAAAAAGAAAAAGATCTAACTCCAAGTGATTAATCTTTTAGTGTTTATATCAGCAAGATTTTTTATAGTTATTTGAATATAGGTACTTTTAAGATCACAGTTTGCCATCAGAATGACTCATATGAGGCATCATTTTCTAAACAGATTGTCTTTAAGGCTGCTGATGGCAGATTAGGCCATAAATACCAACACACTTCTACAGAATTGAAATATTAAATCAGATTGTGCTTGAAAAGGCAGGTCATTGCAACATTTGCATGTATTTTCTTAGTAGATTTTTTAAAATATTAATTTGCTTGGAGACTTCTAAACTTAAATCAAGCATGATTTTTTTTCTCCCCCTAGAGAATACAGTGTTGAAATTTTGCGTCTAAGCTAATATGTGCATGTAGTGATATCAAAATGAGAAATTAAAAATGTCATAAAAAATTAAGACAGACTTCTCTAGAGCAATTGCTTGGCAGGTTGTATTTCATTAAATACTAAATCTGTGCTATCTCTATTGAAAGTCAATTTGCTTTTGGAATTTTGCGTCCACCTTCCCCTATTACATCCTTCATAAAAGAGTTTAAAATATACTGGATTATACATATATATTATTCTGGATGGGAATTGAATGCAAAATGATATCTTCAGTTCAATGATTAAGTGTGAGAAACAAGCTTAAAAGCCTATTCAGGATTTTTTGTCCAAATTAGCTCTTAGAAAATGTTTGCATAACCCTTGACCACAGTGAGAATTCCAATAACAACAAAGCCCAGAAATATTTAGTAAAATCATTATTCTTCTGCCTACAGTAGTTTTTTTCTATTATATAGTGTTCTTAATACCTCCAGTTATACCATCATCTAACAAAAAGTAATCAACAATAATCATCCATCTTTTATATCACTTAAATTACCTAATTCCATAATAGACTTGTCATTTGTGATTGAGGCAGCATAATATATTTCTGTGTCAAAAGCTAGATATATTAGGTGTTAATGAAACTGTATGAATCATAATGATATAATGTAATTTGCTTGGTAAAATCATGAAAGACTTTAAAATAAAAAAATGAGCTATCAATATTTTTTCCATCAAATAAATTGGAAATATATGTATTTTAATGGGACAGAACATTCATGAACTAAATGATCACTTGTGGGGAAATTCACTTCTCTGTTGAAGTCCAGGTCTTGGATGCTAAATGCAATTAACATAACTGCATAATGAATTGTCTGGATGGTTGCACTCGAACAGTTGTGGTCAATGGTTCAATGTCCAGCTGGAGATCAGTGACAAGCGATGTTTCTCAGGTATCAGTATTGGGACCTCTATTATTTATCATCATTGTCAGTGACATGGACAGTGGGATTGAGTCAGCAAGTTTGTGGACAACACTAAACTGTGTGGAGTGGCTGATAGATTGAAGGGAAGGGATGCCATCCAGAGGGAGCTGGACAGGCTTGAGAGGTGGGCACATGTGAACCTCAAGAAGTTCAACAAGGCCAATTGCAAGGTCCTGCACATGGGTCAGGGCAATCTCAAACATGAATACAAGCTGGGCAATGAGTGGGTAGAGAACAGTACTGCAGAGAAGGACTTTGGGGTGTTGGTGGATGCAAAACGGAACATGAGCCGGCAATGTGTGCTTGCAGCCCAGAAAGCCAATTGTATCCTGGGCTGCATTAAAAGAACTATAGCTAGCAGTGCAAGAGAGGTGATGCTACTCATTTACTCTGCCCTTGTGAAACCCCACTTGGAGTACTGCGTTAAGCTCTGGGACCCCCAACATAAGAAAGACATGGACCTGTTAGAGCGAGTCCAGAAGAAGGCCATGAAGATGATCAAAGGGCTGGAGCACCTCTCCAATGAAGAAAAGCTGAGAGAGTTGGGGTTGTTCAGTCTAGAGAAGAGAAGACTCCAGGGAGACTTTATAGTGTCCTTCTAGTATAAGAAAGATAGAGAGGGGCTCTTTATCAGGAAGTACAGTGATAGGACAAGGGGTAATGGTTTTAAATTATGAGTATAGATTTAGATTAGATATAAGGAAGGAATTCTTCATTATGAGGTTGGTGAGGCACTGGAACTGGTTGCCTGGAGATCCAGTTATGGATGCCCCCTCCCTGGAAGTGTTCAGGGCCAGGCTGGATGTGGCTTTGGCAACCTGGCAACATGGTCTAATGGAAGGTATCTCTACCCATGGCAGGAAGGTTGGAGATAGGTGATCCTTCAAGAGACATTTGGATAATACACTCAATAATATGCTTTAACTTTTGGTTAGCCCTGAAGTTCTCAAGCAGTAGGTGATGTTTGAAGGTCCCTTCCAACCAAACATCCTCTCCTCTCCTCTCCTCTCCTCTCCTCTCCTCTCCTCTCCTCTCCTCTCCTCTCCTCTCCTCTCCTCTCCTCTCCTCTCCTCTCCTCTCCTCTCCTCTCCTCTCCTCTCCTCTCCTCTCCTCTCCTCTCCTCTCCATTTTCTCTTCCTCTTCTCATTTTGTTCTCTATCTTTAAGGTCCCTTTCAACTCAAACCACTCTATGATTTTATAACCACATTGAGGGGAGCAATATAGAATTTATTTTTTATTTTTCTATTTTATTTTATGAGAAAAGTTATACTACTTTGGATGAAATTAACACAAGTATATGAATTAAACCTAAAGCTCATGCTATTTAAGTTACATTTAAACCTATAATAGTTCCTAGAACTTTTGATTCATATGTAGTTGCAGATAACGCCAAAGGAGAGTCTAACACCCAGACCTTCAACAGTACTAGACCTTTCTGTAGTCTTACTCAGGTGATGTTCCAACTTTTTAAAAAGACATTGAAAACACAAATATTGAGTGAAAATATCATCTGCTCACTGAGCTCACAAAATTGTGAATTATACTCTGTCAATTTGGAATCATTTTCTGTATTTATCAACTGGTATGATAGTATACACACTTGTATGACAGTATAGACATTGCACATGAGTATTTTCACTGTTAAACTCCATGGTGCTATATTCAAGAGTTTCACTTTTAGAGTGCAGTGTTGTTTTGTTTTGTTTTGTTTTGTTTTTCTCATGTGGATGAGAGTACATTTACTTAAAGACTCATAGATATCTACCATTGTCATGGATTTCCATGTGTGATTAAAGTTCTTTGTCCTTAATACATTATAAGACATCCTTGACTCAAAGACAGCAAAGTATAAATTAGAAGATTTACCAAGTGAGAATAGTAGGTCTTAAAAAACTTAAATGACCTTTTCTCCACACCAAAATTCCAAGAAATATACACTTAAAACTTTGAAGAATAATGAATACATATAATCAAGCTAATATCTTCAATGAACCAATATAAAGGATGAAATATATATATATATTTCTTCTTTTTCCCATCTCAGTGAGGAGCATAAAGCCAGTAGAATAATTTCCCTAACATGTCATCATACCTTCATAACAATAATCCATATTAAATTGTCCTTAGACAGTTACTTTGAAAATTAATGGGATTAGTATTGAAACATCAGGAAGATACTGTCACCAATGGTACTAAAATAGTGTAGCTTTCAGTTAGATGTCCTTGATATGCTTCAGTGAACATATTTCATTTTCATATCAGCTTTTAAATCAACCTCCAAGTACATCTCATGGTAATAAAGAAGGTTATAAATTAATTTGCATAATAAAACAATAATCTTGGTGCTCATTCAGAATTGCAGTGCATATTTTAATACCATTATACCTGTTGATTTAAAGCTTACCATTTTTTATTCTTTCTAAACTGATCAGCTGCCTAAACTGATAGGAAAATTTAAGAGCACAGTGCAGTTTTGCCAAGATTTTAATAGCCTGACTTATTTTACAAAGAAGTTATTGGTGACTTTAAGTGGGATATGGTGTTACGACTCTGAGAAGGCTTTTTATAATTATATAGTTATGAGTGACAATTTGATGAATAGTGTATATATGACACCTTCTTCAAATAACTAAAGCTATTCAATAGAATTGAAACTAATTTTTCTTATTTTTCCACACCTTCTTAATCTTACAAAAGATTCATAAAACTACCCATCTGAAAAACAAAACTTCAACCCGAAAAGCTTATTTATTTTGTGGCACCTCTTATCTGTAATATTTCTTATGATAAAGCTCATGAATTGCAAAATAAATTACTTTATAAAGCAAATTTAACTCTGACCTTTTCTTTGACAAATCTAAAATAACAGTCACCAAAAAATATACACTATCATAAAAGAGGCCTCTTCCTACAAACCCTTACTTTGATTATATCCTTTTTCCATTGCAACTATATGGTCACTATTACTGTTTTAAAGATGTATTATTCTCAATAGGCTCAAAGGAATGAAACTCACATCTTCTCCTTTTTAAAAGCAAAACTAGTTTGGCAGCTATTTCAGAAGAAACAGAGTCCCAAAAACAGATGTTAAATTTCTGCACAGATATCCTCACATAGCCTTGGGAGCACTGTACAAATTGATCTGTAAATCCAAAATACCTGGGTCCTTAAATGAAACCACTGACTTCTATTTGTTGAGGGTGTAACAACGCAGATGAGGATATATGACTGCTCAGTCACTGTTTCCATGTTAGACAGAGAGCTCTGCTTTCTTGTCTCAAAACAGAAACTAACGTCTGCAGTGTAAAGTTTGAAGTTGAAAAGGAGAGACCCAGTATCTGTGGTTTGAAATAACTTGCCTGGCTTTATACTCAAGGGTAGGAGAGGCTTTCACAGAACTGATGGAAGCAATGGTTTATTGTACCACTTTTCATAATCTGTCCCCCCAGTATATAAGCAAGGTCAGGTATAGCAGAACGAGGCATACATGTATAATATACCATTAAGAATCAGGTTCCTAGGTCATGAACTGAAGACTCAAAGAAGAAATGTGGAAATGTTTTGGAAATGTTGATTTCCAACATCATGCTGATTAAATGGGAATTGGAAGCTAATATAAGGCTGAACGTCTCCTACAACCTTCATCCCTCCTTTTTTCCAATAAGCTGAAGTCTGAAGTCACAAATCAGAGGGCAATACAGAACAGGTTGATGACTAACAAGCAGCAAATTAGGACACACATGTAGACTAAGCATGAAGAATAGAGAAAGTCTAAATCTTGTTTCATGGGAGAAGTATTAAAGAAGACAGGCAGCTACTTACAATTTTTTGTAGCACTATAAGCTAGTTCCAGCTTGTACTTACTGCAGTTTTTATTAGAAGATGCTGAAGGTGTCATAACTTCCAGTTGGCAGAAGATGAATTTCAGTAGTTAAGAGAGGCAGAACACTCTAGGCATAATAAATAGCAATCTGTGAGATATTATTATTGTAAGAAATTATTACAGAGTCCTATTCTCTTTTCATCAAAACTGAATATCCCTTTGAGGTGATCTTTAATTGGCATTTGAATGACCAAAATGTTTTCTCTGGAAAAAATATATGCCTTCTAGGAAATGTTTATTCACGTGTAAATTTGTGTTGCACTGATTCCAGAGTAAAGACAACTTGAGAAGCACTACCTTCCTTATTTGCCTACAGCTTCCTTCACCTCCCTTTCCCCTTTTTTATTTTTATTTTATTTTTTTGAGAATAATACAAAATTGGACTTTTTCATTGATCGTTCCTCCACACTCAGATCTTCATATGTGGAGATTGGGATGAAAATAGAAACAAATTGGTGGGCATAGGAGAATACCAATTTCTTAAGTAGTACCACTCCTGAGGCCAACATATTTGAATAAAACATTTAATGGGGTCAATATATGCTATTCCTTATTTGCTAAGTAGAATAACAACTTAACTGCCTTAAAATAAATTTATTGAAATAAGCAATATTATAATAATTTAGTTGTGGTACTCATTCAAATGTAGGATTTTCAAAATTCTGTTAGTCTGAATATGTGTCTGGTCTTCTAACCATTTTCACATTCTGTGAAATGTAATTGTAACTGTAATCTTTTGCATTAATCTTCTTAATTTTGTTCTTAGGTTCCATCTAGTTTGCATACTTTAAAAACTGCAGGTAATCAATGAAGCAAAGAATATGACCCTTAGTATTTGAAGTCATCTATTTACTGTATTATGGTCTTAGAAGAAAGTAATATTAAACATTGACTGTTTTTTGAGGTTTACCTCTTTGCCTTTGAAATGTGTTAGTGCAAACTGAAAGTATGCTGTGTACATATACATCTAGTCAATACATTTGATTAGACATCTAGTATATTTTTTTTAGTTAAATATTGCAATCTTAATTTTTATAAGACTTAGATTTTCTGTAGAAACTTCCAAACTTTCAACAATTCACCAAACATGGAAACACTTGGTTAAAAAAAAAAAAAAAAAAGTTATTTTAATGTATAGTGGAGGGCCTGTAACTGGATTGATTATATTCCTAATAAGCACATTATAGACAAGAATTTAAAACACCACTGCCCCTGCCAAAAGAATAATAGCTCATGGTAATGAGAACAGAGCGTGTATCTTACATGGAAAATTTTAAGGCACAGAAACTATACTCAGAACAGCATTCCCAGAGTTATTCTGAACTCAACACTTTCCTCTGTTGTTAAAGAATACAGCTCTATAGTTTTTTTTGTTTTGTTTTTTCGTCTTCAGGCTAGTCACAACCTTGTTCACAGTAGGAGACACATCAATCATTACATCTTGTTCCGTAAATAAAAGTGTAAACGTTATCTCATGCACTTCAGACCCAAATTTGTATAATAAGTACACATCCCTTACCTCCTAACTATGAATGCTATTTTATCCCTAGCCTCTCACGTGAAATTGAGACATTATTATCAGGATGTCTCTCCCACAGGTTTTGCCACATAATTATACAGGTAGAGTACTCTGAGATAATAGTTTTTTTCCTTGGCCACTGTTAAGATTAGGGCATATTAAATATTTAAAGTGGTGCATGCTACATACTTGTCAGCTCTCTGACAAAAAAAAAAAAAAGGCAAATAGAAATATCTTCTTACTTTCTGTTCAACCTCACTTAAAGAGCAATTTATAAAAAAAAAAAAAAGAGTGAATGGATATCAATGCAATTACAAACTAAAGGTAATCTATGCTTCAGTGCCTATAATGTTGTCTTAAGTTGTCCATTTCCTCTATTTCAAGATGACAGTAGGAGAATAAGGAAACCAAAATATTTTAATGGCCTTCATCTTTTTCATAACTTGTATCTTTGAAGACTGAAATAAAAGAAAAAGTAGATTTTCAGTTTCTACCAACAGAAAACTTTACTTTTTTTTCTGTTAGGAGATCTATCAAAGTTGCTCAGTTTCTGTGTTTAAAATATCTCTTTGTGCTATATATGTTTCAAGGAAGGAATATTTCTCATATACACATCAAACAAGTATTTGGAAAGATACCTGTGCAATTTTTTCAATAGTCACAATAGTGAAAAAGCAGAATTTCATTGTAAGTTCACAGAAAAAAAATATTTTCTTGCTGCTTGGACAATAAAATGCTCACAGAATTTCACAGCTTATTGTTAGAGTAGTGAGGAATAAAGGTTATCCTCAAGCACAAGGCCACAGTATAGAGAAGTAACAAGAAAAGAGGCAGCAGTCACTCCTAAACAGTGAGGTAGCAAGAGTATTTATTTACCCTTGGTATGTGAAAGAGGATTACACCTTAAATCATCTGATAAAATACTCACTTTGCTCTCTCTTTCAACAACCTTTTCCTCTCACCCTACCTCTCTAAATTGTTGTCAGGACCCTACAGATTCCTGCCTTCTGCTCATCTGTGAAAGCTCAGCCTGCAAGAAAACAACCCACTGCTGTTCTTTAAGCTTCCAGCTTTTCTGCTTTCTTCCATTCTTCACTGATCATGTTTTTCTATGTGACACAGCATGCATGACTTTTAGATAAATAAAAGAGCAAGTAAAACAGCTCCTCTTCCAAAGACTTTTAAACATGGAAGAAAATATATAATGTATTTAGGCAAATACCAAAAAGGTTTGATAGCAATTTCACTTATTCTTCTTTCTTTTCCCATTTCAGTCTCTCATTATGATGAGAATTTCATCTGCTTTTGTCTTTGCAGTACTTCACAAAGCCCTTGCCTTATCTTGAAAAAGTCAATATATGTTAAAAACCTTTTTCATGAATAACTATAATAACAATTAAAAAATTAACAAGATCCTAGCCTCTATTCAATTGCATGTTTTTTGTGAAGCAAAGAACTGAGCACATGGCTTCAGTTTAATTAAATCTAAGTGCATATCACTTTTTAATATTAGTTATAATTTGTAAAAATAAGACATTTCAGTAAAGAAGGAAGACTAATGAGCTTTCCTCTGAATCTTTGATAGTTCCTGTTAGAAAAGAATGAAAAGATTTACTCATGAAACTGGAGATGAAGAGAAATAACATTCCAGGCTGGTAATTCTTGTAGTTACTCATATTAAACATATAACACTTTCTTATTTGTCAAGGTACCAGAAGAGAAAGAAAGAGACCAATAGCTAGATTTAATATATCTTCAAAGCACTGATAAATCCGTTTGTACATGTATTAATGATATCCCAGTATCAGAATGTGAGGAAGATAATAAAACCTGTTTTAGCATTGCTATATAGAATACAGCTGCTTTATAGTTTTCTGTACCTAAGATATTTAATTATTGTCAGTTTAAAGTGATTATGGTTTATTTAATGTTTAAATATTTATTTAAAGATTGCAATGGTGATTGGGTTTAATGCACTCATATAACTTTGATCCCACAAAGGAATCTATTCCCGCACAGATTTTAGAATCTTTTCACTAGCTGTGCTATCTTAATCAGCTAGCTAAGGAGAGACTATAGAAGCACAGAATTTCAGCTTTAAATTACTATCCTGACATCAAATCTGACTTTGGCAGCTATGTAATTTTGTTATGTCATAATGGAATTCTAAGTAAAAATTACCTTCTGATAGGGATTGTTTGGAAATTAAACAATGCAAAAAATATAACACTTAGTAGAAGCCAATTGTGAAAGTATTAAGTTAAGTTATAATAATTCAGAGTTAGACTCTGCCATAGATCTGTTCTTTTTGTCAAAAAAGCAACATAACACAGAAACATAGTAAAAAAAGTATTGCCTTAGGTATGTCTTCTTTGGGCATATTTGAAGAAAATATACGGTTCCTTCTCTTATAGCTCTCAATTTCTTTGCATTGTTATATCTATATCTGTCCTTTCTTCAGCTATGCAGCAAAAATGTATAGGTCATAAAGTAAGTGCAGCCCAAAGAGAATAGGTTCAACAGACTGTCTCCCAATGGGAACAATTATTTTAAAGAAAAGCTGTGGGAAACAGGAAGGATAGAAATTCCCCAGATGTACACAAGAACATTGTTGCCATATGCAGTAGGACATTCCAAGGACTGACAACTGAGACACATTTTCTGTTGAACAGAATTAAATTAAACTAAACAAAGTTCTTGTCTAAAAAAAAAAAATTAACTCTTGCAATGCTCTCCTTTTTCATATAATGAGAAAAAAGAATAGAAGTGTAGAAAAATCTGCTTCTATGGTGGTTACATTTTTCATCAGGAAGAAATCCAGACCACAAAAATCATAAATCAACAGTAACTTCAGCAACAGGCTCTGTTTCCCTGAAAATAAATGGCATATCTCAGTTTCCCTGACTGCTCTAGTTGGCTATAGATCAGTCAATGGCATAGCCCTTGAACTTGTCAACTGAGAAAGTCTAGACATAGGCTAACTAACTCCTTTCTTATAAGTTGCAGTTTCCTAGAAGCAGCCTTTCATGTTTTTCCCTTCCATACAACCAAAACATATGGCCAGTGCTTATCAGTCCTTGAAAAAAAACAGGAGGAAAAGCAAAGGTTTAAGATTTCTTTACATGACTTTGTTCCATTTATATAATACTTCCTTCTGAGAGCAAATATACAGTTAAATTTGCTCTCAGCTTTTACATAAACCACTAGTTACCAACTAGTAATAATCAGGAAAATCAAGTCAGTGGGAGAAATCTTCTTTATGTATTTGACCCTACTCACCACTTCAAATGTATGTTAAAGCATGTTGTCAATGTTTCCATGTTTGCTTTTATTATTTAATTAGTATTTTTCCATTTATTAGCAATTTTATATTTATATTGCATTTTGTAGGATTAACTAAACCTGAATTGTCCTCTATCCATCACCTGCTTATAGACCGATCATGATGATTTTTTTCTAAAGGCTACAGTTGTTTTCTCAAAAAAACTTATCTTCACTGGTAATCTACTTTATCACCTGATACTGTGGTAATAAATATGGAGCTTATATGATAGCATATGTGGTCTCCAAGGAAGACTTTTACTGGATTTACTGTAGTAATTAATTAATTAAACAAACAAACAAAAAATAAAAAACTAAAACTTCTATTGTTTCAATGGTATTTAACTATTATCAAAGATGTTATTTTATCATTGCCTAGTTAGTATGAAAATGCAGGTCATGGAGTAATATTTGATTTTTTTTTTCAACATTTGGCTGAAAACATTACAAAGAAACTATAGAGAATTACTTCTCTTTATGCATACAAACAAGACAGGGTACTATGTTGGGTTCTCAAAATAGATCTGACAGTTACTGTCTGTCTTATTACCTTGTTCATATTTTGATATTAGAGGCATTTTTCTTTGTAGGAAAGGAGTTTGCAAGTCTTAACATTTTTTCCATTTATGAATTGTACCACCCTGTTTCAGGAAACAGGTCACAAACAGAGCTGTTGAAGACACGTCTGTGAAATTTGGTCTGGGAATTTGTGTGATGCAAGAACTGTCTTAGCATTTAAATCATTTTGTGTACTTAAGAAGGAAGCTATCAATGTAGAAAGTATCTCCTTCAGAGAGGAACACATAACCAACTTCCAGGTAAACTTGCAGAAAAGACAGTAGCACACCTAATTAAAGAGACAGTATAGACATTTACTCAAAAGCATTCAGATAGTTTTATACCCTGATTTAAATAAGTATACTATCTAGTTCCCAAGCGTTAGCACTTTTGCTTCTAGGTTGTACTGGGTCTAGCTGGGATGGAGTTAACTTTCCCTGAAGCAGCCCATACAGTGCTGTGTTCTGCACTTGTAGCTAGAAGAACACTGGTGTCACAGTAGTGTTTTGTCTACTGCTGAGCAATACTGGCACCGCATCATGACTCCCTCCAACCTCCCCAGAGCCAGCAGGCTGGGGGTGGGCAAGAGGTGAGGAGGGAATATCAACAGGACAGCTGACCTAAACCAACCAAAGGGATATTCCATACCATATAATGTCACAGCAATAAAAGGTGGAAAAAGGAAGGACAGGGGAGGGGGGAGCTCTCGTGAAAACGTCTGTCCTCCTGAACAAAGGCTACATGCATTGAGGCCCTGCTTCAGGGACATGGTCAAGCATTGCACGTTGGTGGGAAGTAGAGAGTAAATTTTTTCCTCTGTGCTTCCACACAGCCTTTTTTTTTTTTTTTTCCCTTTTTCCCTTTCCTTTTTCCCTTTAATTAAATTATTTAATTAATAATAACTTTCCCTTAGTAATTATTTTTCCCTTATTTAAATTATCCTTATCTCAACCCGTGAGTTGTTTCTTTCCTTTTATTCTTCCCCTCCTCTTCTGAGGAGGGGGAGTGAAAGAGAGGTTGTGGTGGAGTTCATCTGCCCAGCAAGATAAAACACCACATATGCAAGTGCTAATGATGACTAAGTATTAGTTATCATTACCCTAGTGACTGCTGTTAGCTGTGGAGAGACTGCAGATGTTTTAGATAGAGAGAAAATCTGTGAAATAAATGAAAGACAAACCAAAAGCTGAATTGGAGAATTGAAGAATTGGAGAATTCCTATTACCAAAATTGTAAAGACTGAAGACAGATATGTTTGAATGGTACGTCATAACAAAAATTAAGCAGATAATCAAAATAAATACAATAATAATAATTAAAAAAAAAAAAAAAAGATTTATTGCCTAGCAGATTTTTATCAACAATTTATTTTGTTGAAAGGCCTTATACTATGGAAAATTATTTGACTGTGTTAAATATTGACTAAGGAGGTACACAGTAACTGAAATGGATTGTGAATTATTGTGTCATTAGGGTTTGTGTAAAACCAGACCAAGGATTAATCACTGATTTCAAAAACATTGTGAAGACAGAACTCAAGGGGGCTATTTTGCCTCAAGCTTTAGATAAGGTCAGGAAAAAAGTTAGTGTAGAAGATTTACATGCCTGATTACAGATTCTCAAAAATAGGAAGTCTTTCTGTGGCTGGTTAGCTCCTGATTGAACTCTCTCTTATGTGTCTTATATGGTAGCCCAATATCCCTGCTATCAAGCAAAATATGGAAGCTGTATTGTATTTGGCAACACACACACACACAAAAAAAAAAAAAAAAAAAAAAAAAAAGACCAACATGGAAAAAAGAAATTATTGTACAAATATTGTTTAAAAATAAATAGTGCACAAGTGTGAAATGCAATTTTAATTTATTGCAGCAGCACAAATTGCTTGGCTTATTCAAATATATCAAAACAGCTTGACCTTTACAGGTCAGTGGTTCATTTTTCAAAGCAGCTGAACAACATGCAGTAAGTATATTTGAAATAATGTTGCAACATAGCCATAGTGTACTAAATAAATATGCTTCTGGGCCATTATGTGACAGAAAGCAGCCTTTACATTGTTACTATACCATGTTTTATGAGTACAAATTTCCATGAAATGTTTTTTGTTTGTTTGTTTGTTTTTGTGTTCAAGAGAGAAAATTGGAAGCTAACTTATGTAAAAAAGCTTTGTGAGATTATGAATAGGAGAGCAATTGTCCTTTTGTAAATTGTGTTTACAGATTGAAACTGTGATCCTTCAGACTGCCTAATTAGCATCTGAAATAGTGGTTACCATATTTATTTAATGAATTCATCTTTACTTTTTGTCCAAGAAGCCAGATGAGTCAGAAGAGTCAAATTTAAGCCAACAAATAAAACAAGAAGAATGAGTTTATCTAAAATCTGTATCTCTGAGGGGCGTTGGAAGGAGACAGAGTTATTAGTCAGAGACTTGAGCTTTCTGTAATGATACAAGAGGGCAGTGAACCACAAACCCAACAAAAATACAATGCTAGTATATGGTGAACTATGTTATATTAAAAATTCTGCAAAATATATATCTGTAGACAATATTTTATTTGAAACAGAGCATGCACGCAGCAACAAAGAAAAAAGAGGCTTATAAAAATGCACTTCAGAACAAACAAATGTTTTATAAAATCAGGAAAAAAAAAAAAAAAGCCTATTTGTGCTAAGCTTGGAGCTTTAAGTTACAGATATATTAAACCAAGATCACAAAAACAACTTTAATTGTGCTTTCATAGACTCACCAGCTTTGAAGCCACTCTTTTTTTCTACACTTTTTTAGTTTTGTAAAAATGGCGAAGGAGTTTTCTATTGCTTTCAAGAACTCTGTAACCCTGACCTGATTGTTTCAAACCTGCATATGCAGCTACTGTGTCATTATTGTGTTTCAATACTGCAAACTTCTTTTTATCACATTCATAGAAAGTTTATGATTTTAGCATGTTTAGTTGATCTTGAACAAAGCAAAATGGAAAACAGAAACTAAACCATAAATATTAGACAGTGATTTTAGTGCAGTGCTGTCATTATATTATTGAGTTGATTTGTCTAAACAGTCCAAGTACAAATAATATTAACTATTTATGGCATATAACAATAAAAAATATGGTCTGTAAAATTTCCCCCTACTTATACAACTGTAACTGTGGGCATAACAGAAGAGAATAGGTACAAACATTCAAAACAATAGTAACAAGAGTACCAGACTGTTCCTTCCTACAAACAGAATTCCAAGTGGTCGGGAAAAGAAATAAAAAATATATAAAAGAAAAATAAATGAAAAAATAGTTGTTATGCAAAAACTTATTCTGGATCTTCTTTCTTCTTCTAAAATTCAAGAGAGGGACAATGATAGCCACCACCACCAACAATAAAATACCTGTTTTATTACCTGATGTGCCAAAAAGGGATGTGATGTTCTAACACACCTTCCTCTTCTATCTTCCCCCAGAATGTAGGTATAAACTATGGCTTAGGGGCCTTTCTGTATGCTGGTCATTTCCCTAAGATGAGAAAAATACTCTCTCTGGCAAAATAGCCTAGTAAATATTTTCATCTTCTCCCTAGGAAGGTAATCATTCGGTAGAGTATCTATTTATTGGAATGACAGTCAGAACATACCTCACAAAGTAATACTTACAGACATTATGATATTTATAGATTAGTCAACAAGGCTACATTAGTAATGGTTTGGTTTCAACAGCTTCCTTCCTCCTATAAATTAGCAAGCTGGTAGACCAATAAAATACAAGTTTTGTTTTGTCAGGAATTTTGCTGTGGGGTCACATCATAAAATTGCTGGAGTTCATCTATCTCAGCAAAACTGTCAGATACTGAACTTCATTTCTTTGTAGTTCAGCTCACTAATGAACACTCATAAAGGGAAATCGGAACTTCTGGTAACTTCTGTCAGTCGTCATTGCAAGACTAGTGAAAACAGTTACCTCTTGCATATTGCCATTGTCTTTCTCACCCTTTTTCTAGGTTATTGTAGGGATCAAGCTGAAAATATTTCTCATATAGGATTTCAGGAGGCTGATGAGAAAAAATGAGTTACAATCAAATTAATACTCTGACTTGAAAACTAAAGAGGTCTGGTTGATTCAATAAATATCAACTTTTATCTGAAGCTAACTTTTCATGTGTCTCTTGTTCTAAGGAGCTAGGCTACTATTGAAATGATATGCATTTAACTGCAACACTAAAACTGTCTGGCACAACTTAATGAATGCGCTTTTTGGATTTGAGGATCACATTTTTCAGTCTTTAAAACCAAAACAAAAATATTAATGTTAACAAATTATGTCTCATTCTCTTTAGAGAAAGCTGTGTTTGTGAACGTATTTAGCAGTTTTTATAAAACCATATGTGACCTTAGCAGTGCTCAGCCTCATACAAATATTATATTCATTTGAAACTAAGGAGTTGTTTTTTTTGTTGTTGTTGTTTCTTTCTTTCTTTCTTTATGTCAGCTGCCTAATATCCTGAACTTTAAAATGAGGTTTTAACTTGATTTGGCTTTGGTTCTATGATGTTTCAGAGCTCATTCTGTCACAAGTAAAGGATAATCAACTTAATATTCAACATCTGTTTTCTGTGTTTGCTTTTATTAATCATCATTCTAGTAAACTACTCTGTATATACAAAATTTATTTAAGGGACAATGCACTGCTTTTCTATACAGTGAGCTGCAAGACAATTTCATTTGGTCCCCGAGCTTTAATGTATGACAGCATGCTGTCCTAGTTTAAGACATGCCCAAAATGAATTTCAAGTGTCATTGACATGTCAGCTTTTCTTTACTCCCTTCATAAAATCTTTGCAGCAGAAACAGTATGAATGATTTTGTACTCTTAATAAATGCAGAGCACTAACCTTAATCAAGATTTTTATGTTAGGGAAGATGTATAATTTAGACTATCCATTGTTTTAATATCATTAATTAAATTAACTTCAACAGATCTGTGAGAGCACAAACAATTGTCATATAGCTTACAAGGTATAATACACATTGATAGTTTTTCCAAATAAATAAATGAATAAATAAACATACACATATATCTCCGTCAATGACCAACACCGTTGCAGCTATTAATAAAATTTCATAAAACATATTTCATATGTTGCATTCTAATTTTCCACGTAAGGAGACAGAAAAAGATTAAGTAAAATTTTAAGTAAAAGGGCAGTCTGTGACTGGACAAAAGAGAAATGCTCTAAATAATAGGGAAATCCAAATAAAAGTTCTCTCTTTAGGGATCAAAAAGAAGGGCAGCCAAAAAATATATATATTAAAGGGACAGATCCATTTTCTGAAAATCATAAAGGAAGTAGCCATAAAGCCTTCCTTCTACACCATCTTTGTCTGATGCGTACAGATTATCTTTTACTACCACAAATATTTGCTTTTTCGTTCTCCACTTACCAAGGCTAAGTTATAAACATATCACTGCATTTATATATAAAAATTATATTTATATTTCAATATTAAATTGTAATTATATATTATATATATAAATTATAAACATATCACTGCATTTTAAATAAACAGAAAGGTTATTATTCAAAGTGAAATATATATTTTTTAAACAATCGGTTAAAAAAAAACGAAGTCTGCAGAGGTGGACTTTAGTGATGTGTCCTAACTAAAACAATTTCAGTAGCAGGATGAATGTTATTGGACCATGTACTTCATGAGTACATATTGAGCCCATGTACTTCTTTCACACCATATTTCAGTTCTAGAGTGGAGAGCTTTCAGAATCAGTAAATTATTGCTAATGCCCTATAAGAGTCCCAGTCTTTCCTCATGCATTCCTCAGTTCTTTGTCTTTCCTTTCACTGATGATGAACAAATTGTCAGGGGAGATCTCAGCCTGCAAACTCATTATCTCTTCTCTAATTACACACACACACACACACACACACAAAGAACCACCAGGCATTTGTTCTCACTTATGTAAAATTTCTGTATAAGATCCTGAAAAAGGTGACCTAGCAAACTTACAACAGAACTGAAAAAATAATTTCCTATGAGTAGAAAAAGCAGGATACCCATCTAACAAGACTGACACGACTTGTGTGCTTTTAACGCATTAGAGAAAGTTTGAGTAGGTAGCATTACACAAAGACAACCATCTGAATTCCACTACCCTCTTCCAAGGCAAAACTAACAAACGAAAAAGAACCATCTAATCTTTAGCAACAAGTTCGAAACAAGTTTAAAATTCAGATTTCTGAACCACAGACTCAAGTACAGACTATTGCCCAACTATCACTAAAATTAATTGCTAATGGAAAAAGTGAAAGATGTTACCAAAAACAGATTTGTGAAGAATTCAAACCACTAACTTGGGGGTCAGATTTCAGTATCAATCAATTAGTTGAAAATACATTAAACAAAGAAATGTACAGGATCAAACAAATAGACATACAGCTATACGATCTAATGTAGAAGTGCCTATATTGTATTTTAAAGGATAATTCCCCACCAACATAATAACAATGTTTGACAAAACTAGTCACTCGCATAGCTAATGGTAGCTGCAAGTGTCTTTGTACTTTTAAAGATTTTTTCATAAGTTTTCCAATTAGTGATTCCTAAAATAACTTGAGCTGTCCTAGGAAGGTTCTTTCGTGGTCTGAAAACTAAATAAGAAGTAAGAAACAAATAATATGCATTTATGTTTGCTGTATAGTTGTCTACAGACCAATATAACCAAACGGACCTATGCTGAGCTCTATGGCTTCCAAAACAAATGATCTGGAAAAAAAAAAAAATTACTAGTGATATAACTGCTATAGATATAACTGCTATGACTTCTGCAGAGAGTTAAAATATCTCTGATGTCAAGACACTAAAGATTGAATAAACCATCCTGAAGTTAAAATCACAGGAAATTGTAACAGGAAAATGCATCTGGGACCCTGGCGATTGGCTGTCAAGTACCTTTTAAATATTCAGTCATCAGGATATCTGCAATTTAAATATCTTGCTTGAATTAATAACTGTTGTCAAACACACAAAGAAACAAACAAACAAAACAAAACAAAACAAAACAAAAAACACATTAACATGCCTAAGGGATTAATTCCCAACTTTCTTAATTTATCTATTAAGGCAGCGTTCAACATATGCTGTGTGATCCCAGATGAATATATTTCCATATTTTATGTGATGGTAGTTTAAGTTACCTGAGATCTTGAAAAAATATAATTTAAAGGCATACTTCAAAAACAGAGAAATGGAAATTTTGTAAACGATATGCATTCATACAGTGGTCTGCAGATGTACCAAATGATAACCTTGCTCAATCGAGCTCAGACAACAAACTTTCACTTGACTGAAATTTCCACTAAATATTCTCATAGAGAAGCCGATGAATTGTAGGTTGCATGACCAGTGAGGTATATTGAAAACTAGCTGAACAGCTAGGCCCAAAGGCTGTTGATCTTTCAGAAGCCAATAACTAGCAATGTATCCCAGGGAATAATACTGGGTTCAGTTCTGTTTAACATCTTCATGCATGACCTGGGTGATGGAGTAGTGTGTACCCTCAGCAAGGTTGCAAATTATGCGAAAGTGGGAGAAGTGGCTGATACATTTTGTTGATGTGTTTTGCTGCCATCCAGGGGACCTTGATGGTCTGAAGAGCTGAGCTGACAAAAATCAAGAAGTTCAGGAAGGTGCAGTGCAGTCTTTCATCTGGGGAAGAAAAAACTCAGGCACCAGTACACACTGGGAACAACCTAGCTGGAAAGCAGCTTGGCAGAAAAGGACCTGGGGTTCTTATGCAGATGACAGAGCACTGGAACAGGTTTCCCAGAGAGGCTGCAGAGTCTCTCTTTTGAAGATCTTAGAGATCTTCAAAAGCCTAGAGATTCTAGAGATCCTAGAGGTCTTCAAAAGTCATCTGGATATTGTCCTGGACCACCTGCTCTAGGTGTCCCTGGTTGAGCAGGACAGTTGGACCAGATGACCTCCAGAGTTCCCTTCCAAACATAACCATGCTATGATTCTGTGAAAAAGAACAACATACTTCCAACCCAAACCATTCTATGACTCATATATAGAATCATAGAATGGTTTGCACTAGTTAGCTCTTGTTTACTGGATTGACCCAGTGACTGAAGAAGCCACAAACGAGGCATTATAACAGAGACTACAATGCCATAAACAACTCACCAGAAAAACAGGAAGGTTTGATTTTACTGCCTTTGATCAACGTAGGAACCAAACTATTTTCAATTTTTATCTTTGTCTTTTTATTTGTTTTAAGTTAAATCTGTGTCTTTAAGTAGATAGTTTATTTCCAGATCAATTTCTACAGCTTTTAAGTACTTCTGTTAAACTGGATTTTTTAATTAGTTGAGAAAATAGATTTAAACAATTAAAATATTCCTCCTAGCTTCAGTGTTTGAATTTCTGCTGCTTTTTTTTTTTAATGTGTTTATTGAAAATTTCAAGAAAACACCCATTCAAAGCTCTGAGTATAAAATTTGTACTCCTGTATCTTCTCCATTAAACTGCATATTATTTTATTGTTGTAAGCTGTCACTTCATGTATTTAAACTGTAAGACCTATCACAGAATCATAGAATGGCTTGGGTTAGAAGATATCTCATAGATCATCTATTTCCAACCCCCCCCTGCCATAGGAAGGGATACCACCCACTAGATCAGGTTGCTCAGGGCCTCATCTAACCTGTTCTTGAACACCTCCAGGGATGGGGCATCCACAACCTCTCTGGGCAACACCTTCCAGTGCCTCACCACCCTCTGAGTGAAGAATTTCCTCCTAACCTCTAATCTCAATCTCCCCTCTTTTAGTTTAAAACCTTTCCCCCTCGTTCTGACATTTTCCAATTGAGCAAAGAGTTGCTCCCCATCTCTTTTATAAGTTCTCTTCAAGTACTGAAAAGTTGCAATGAGGTCACTGTGGAGCCTTCTCTTCTGTAGGATGAACAGCTCCAGCTCTCTTAGCCTTTCTACGTAGAGGTGTTCCAACACCTTGATCATCTTTGTGGCGCTCCTCTGGACCCGTTGTAACAGATCCACATCCTTCTTGTGCTGGGGACTCCAGACTTGGATGCAGTACTCCAAGTGGGACCTCACAAGAGCAGAGTAGAGGGGGACAATTACCTCCCTCAACCTGCTGGACAGTCCTCTTTTAGTGCAGCCCAGGACACATTTGGCCTTCTGGGCTGCAAGTGCACACTGCCAGCTCATGTTGACCTTTTGATCCATCAGAAGCCCCAAGTCCTTCTCTGCAGGGCTGCTCTCAATGAGTTCTTCATCCAGTCTGTACTCATGTCTGGGATTGCTCCAGTGAAGGTGCAGCACCTTGCACTTGGACTTGTTGAACTTCATTAGGTTCACGTGGGCCCACTTCTCAAGCTTGTCCAGGTCCCTTTGGATGACACCTCTTCCTTCTAAAGTACCAACCACAGCACTCAGCTTGGTGCCATCTATAAATTTGCTGAGGGCACACTCTATCCCACTGTCTAGGTCACTGCTAAAGATACTAAGCAGTACTGGTCCCAGGACAGACCCCTGAGGTACACCACTCGTCACCGGTGTCCGCTTGGACATAGAGCCATTGACCACCACTCTCTGGGTGTGACCTTCAAGCCAATTCCTTATCCACTGAAGGGTCCACCGATCAAATCCATCCTCTCCAATTTGGAGACCAGGATGTCATGTGGGACTGTGTCAAAGGCCTTGCAGAAGTCCTGGTAAATGACATCGGTTGGTCTTCCTCTGTCAACTGGTGCAGCCACCCCATTGTAGAAAGCCACCAGATCGGTCAGGCATGATTTACCCTTGGTGAAACCATGCTGGCTGTCTTGGATCACCTTTTTGTCTTGCATGTGCCTCAACATTGCTTCCAGGAGGATCTTTTCCATGATCTTGCCAGGCACAGAGGTGAGGCTCACAGGTTTGTTATTCTCCGGGTCCTCCTTTCTGCCCTGTTTAAAAATGATGGTTCCCTTTTTCCAGTCACAAGGGACTTCACCTGACTGCCAGGACTTTTCAAATATGATGGAGAGTGTCTTGGCAACTGTGTCAGCCAGTTCCCTCAAGACCCTGGGACGCATGTCTTCAGGTCCCGTAGACTTGTATCTGTTTAATCTCATCAGGTGGTCTCAAACGTGCTCTTCACTTACAGTGGGTGGGACTTTGCTCCCCCAGCCTCCATCTATGGGTTCAGGGAAACGGAAGACTTGGCAAGTCTGACTGTCAGTGAAGACATAGGCAAAGAAGTTGTTGAGTGTCTCAGCTTTCTCCATGTCTGTTGTTATCAGTTCACCCTTCTCATCCATAGAGTGGGGACACTCTCTTTGGCCTTTCTTTTCTGAGCAATGTATCTATAGAATACCTCCCTGTTATTCTTTGCATCCCTTGCCAAGCTCAGTTCCATCTGTGCTTTGGCTTTCCTTATCCCATCCCTGAACATCTGGACTGTATCCCTGTACTCTTCCCAGGCCATATGTCCCTGCTTCCACTGCCTGTGCATTTCCTTCTTGCACCTCAGTTTGATCAGCAGGTCCTTGCACAGACATCCCAGTTGTCTGCACTCCCTGCCTGCTTTTTTACAAAAGGGGATGGAGAGTTCTTGCACTCTAAGGAAAACATCCTTAAAGAGCTGCCAGCTCTGCTCAGCTCCTTTGTTCCTAAGGACAGTTTCTTAGCTTAAAAATTTTAGCTTAGCTTATTATATTACAGGCATTTGTCCAAGTTCTGTTATGTTGAACCTTGTTCTTCATACCCTTATCTTTATTATGACATCCTTCAGTAGTGATTGATGTCTATCACATACCATGCTGTTATATAGTTGAAAAAAAGAATAACCATATATTTTCATTCCATACGATTTTCTATTATTATTTTATTTACTTAACCTTAAATGAAATCAAGGATACCAAAAAGGCTGATACAAAATGATTCCACTACTGATACAAGCAGATTTCAGTAGAGCTATGTTGATTTTCCTGATTCACAATCTGGGCCAATAGATTTATCTTATTCTTTGTCTTAAGATAACATTGCACTTTCAGACTGTGGTGCAATAAGACGTCTACTTCCCTTTAAACTGTCTCCCCCCAAAAATTAGAAAGTAAAAAGCAAAATATTTCATTGCCACATGTACCTCAGCTTTGTGTGGGCTTCAAAAATATGGGTGATGATCAAACTTCAGTTTTAGAATCATAGAATTGTTAAAGCTGGAATGGACCTCTGAAAGTCATCTGGTCCAATCCTTCTATTCAAGCAGGGACACCTAGACCAGGTTGCCCAGGACCATTTCCAGACAGCTTTTGAATACCTCCTGCCAGACTCAACAACATCTCTGAGCAATCTGTTCCAGTGTTTGTTCACCCTTACTGTAAAGAAGTGTTTAATGAAGGGATGTTGTGTTCCAGGTTGTGCCCATTGCCTCTTGTCCTGTCACTTTTCATGACTGGAAAGAGTCTGGCTCTGTCCTCTTTACATCCTCCCTTCAAGTATTTATAGACATTGACACTTGGCATTCATCATCTCTCTCCAGCATGTTTAGGTCCTTCTTGTACTGGGGAACCCTGAACTGGACATAGCATTCCAGGTATGGCCTCACCAGTGCTGAACAGAGGGAAAGGATCACATCCCTCAACCTTCTGGCAATACTTTACCTAATAACAGCCAAGGATACAGTTAGCCTTCTTAGCAGCAAGGGCATATGACTGACTCATGTTCAATGTTGTGTCCACCAGCAACCCCAGGTCCTTTTCTGACAAACTGCTTTCCAGCTAGGTTGTTCCCAGTGTGTACTGGTTCTTGAGGTTTTCCCTCCCCTGATGCAGGACTTTTGCACTGCTCCTTCCTGAACTTCTTGATTTTTGTCAGCTCAGCTCTTCAGCCTGTCAAGGTCCCCTGGTGAATCAACTCCCCCCCCCCCCCCCCCCCCAGTTTCTTGTCATCCATAAATTTACTGAGGGTTCACTCTATGAGTTTTTCATAAATGTCTTGGATGTAGGACTAGAAGGTGTTTTGAGTAAGTTTGCAGATGATACTAAATTGGGAAGAGCTATCGACTCCCTCGAGGGTGGAGAGGCCTTGCAGAGAGATCTTGAAAATTAGAGGCTGGACTATCACCAACTGTATGAAGTTTAACAAGATCAAGTGTCAGATTCTACACCTGGGAAGGGGAAGCCCTGGATATACGTACAGACTGGGGGACAAGAGGCTGTAGAGCAGCCCTGTAGAAAGGGAACTTGGGGTTTTGGTAGACAGCATATTGGTTATGAGCCTACAGTGTGCCCTGGCAGTCAGGAGGGCCAACCATATCCTGGGGTACATCAAGCACGGTGTTGCCAGCCAGTCAAAGGAAGTGATTGTCCCACTCTATTTTGCACTGGTCTGGCCTTACCTCGAGTACTGTGTGCAGTTTTTGGGCACCATAGCATAAAAATGACATAAAACTTTTAGAGAGTGTCCAAAGGAGGATTACAAAGATGGTTTAGAGTCTAAAGGGGAAAACATATGAGGAGTTGTTAAAGTCACTTGGTTTGTTCAGCCTAGAGAAGAGGAGACTCATGGTGGCCTACAGCTTCCTCATAAAGGGGGGCAGGGGAGCAGGCGCTGAGCTCTGCTTTCTGGTGACCAGCCATAGAAACTAAGGGAATGGCAAGAAGCTGTGACAGGGGTGGCTGGATATTAGGAAAAGGTTCTTCACTGAGAGCATGGTTGGGCACTGGAACAGGAATGCAAAAAGCTTTTGGACAATGCTCTCAGACATATTGTCTGATTTGGGGTGGTCCTGTGCAGACCAATGATTTGGACTCGATGATCCTTGCAGGTCCTTTCCAATTCCAGATATTCTATGATTCTATGATTCCACCACAACATCCAGATCATGAATGAAGATGTTAAACACGACTGTACCCAGTATTGATCCCTGGGGTACTCCACTCTTTACAGGCCTTCAACTACGGTTTACAGCACTGACTTCTACCCTCTGAATCTGGCCATTCAGCCATTTTTCAATCAACCTCACTATGTACTCATGCAGCCCATACTTACTGTAGTCCAGGAAAATGATATTCACTGCTCTCCATTTATCCATCAAGCTGGTGATTTCATGACAGATGCTTATCAGGCTGGTAAGGCATAACATACCCTTGATGAATCCATACTGACTACTCCTGATGATTTTTTTCTCTTTCATATGCCTGGAAATGTTTTCCAGGATTAGCTGTTCCGCCAGCTTCCTTGGGCTTGAAGTGAGGCTGACCAGCCTGTAGTCCCCCTCCTTCTTTCACTTTTTTGAAAACAGGAGTGACATTTGTTTTTCTCCAGTCTTGGGGCACTTTTCCCAGTTGCCACAGTTGAGTAAAGATTATAGAGAGTGGCCTCTCAATCACATCAAATATCCCAAACTGGACATTCGTATTTGTCCTGGTTTCGGGTAGGACAGAGTTAATTTTCCTCCTAGTAGCTGGCAGGGTGCTATGTTTTGGATTAGAATGAGAAGAGCGCTGATAACATGCTGATGTTTTAATTGTTGTAGAGCAGTGCTTACACCAAGCCAAGGACTTTTCAGCTTCTCGCTCTGTCCTGCTAGTGAGCAGGCTAGGGATGCAGCAGGAGCTGGGAGGGGACAGACCCAGGACAGCTGACCCAAACTGGCCAAAGGGGTATTCCATACCATCTGACGTCATGCTGAACAATATATAGGGGTGGCTAGCCGGGGTGGAGGGGGGGGGCCGGCTGCTCGGGGATAGGCTGGGCATCGATCAACGGGTGGTGAGCAATTGCATTGTGCATCACTTATTTCGTACACATTATTACTATTAATACTATTATTATTATTATTGTTATTATTATTATTGTTATTCTATTCCCTGTCTTAATAAACTGTCTTTATCTCAACTCACAGACTTCACTTTCCCGTTTCTCTCCCCCATCCCGGAGAGGGAGGGGGGAGGGTGAGCGAACGGCTGTGTGGTGTTTGACTGCCAGCAGGGCTAAACCACAACAGTATTTCAGAATCTCTTTCTCATATGAACTAGTCCTTCTGCTCTAATAGTCATGAATCTCTTTATCTCCATTTTAAATAACTGCAAGATGGCTCATATATATTTATTTTTATGCCAATGTTGTCCATTAGCTTAAATATCCATTCTTACTTTCTGCAGTTTAGCTTTCATAAACATTTATAAAGAATAATCATAGATGTTTTCTGCCTTTGTTTTAACATACTGATCAGCTCAAACTTTTTTAGTCTGTTGCACATTTTATGATGGATTCTTCCTTACTCTCAGCATCCTACCAGAACTTTTTGACATTATTCTAGGTCAAAATAGGCTTACTTGAAAATAATTTTTTATTGTTTTTTCCTGTGTACATTAGCTATTTTTATGATTACTTCATTTTATTAGATCAGATTTATGATGTCATCAATCAGTTTATCCATATATTTCCTCTCCTTAAAGTTTCCCTAGGCTCGTATAGCTTTTCCTCTTCTCCTTAATATTAATCTTTAAGGTAATCTAGTCAAGTTAAATTCTTTTATTTCATACTAACAGTACATTCCAGTTTAGTATCAGTGGCATTTATTAATAACTATACTTTTACTTTGTAGAGTCTCACTGGTCTCAAAATAGTACGTACAAGCCCAAGACAAATACTTGAAGATTTCCCATACTAGTTTCCTACATAGTATTCTCATATTGCTAGGGGAATTCTCATTTCACAGATCCCTACCCACATGTATCTACATCTTCCACATCTTTTCCGGGCCTACAGATAGCTTCTTATATTGTGGTATATTAAAGCCACTACTTCATTCCATATCTGAAAGGAGCCAGCCTTGTTTGTCTAAAAACAATGAATTATCTTGTCAAAGATATATAACAGATTAGTCCAGTACAATTATTTTTCAGCAAGCCATAATGCATTTTAGTTCAGCTTCTATTAACTTTGTCATTTTAATTATTCTCACACCGTTTTTTGTTGTTGTTTGTTGTTTTTCTCTCTAGGTGTCTTTATACAAATAAGTTCAGACTAATAACTCTGTATCTACCTTACTCTTCGCATATATTTTTATTTTCCAATCTGACGTTATTACTCCTGATTTGACAAATAAAAGAAAGAAAGAAAGAAAGAAAGAAAGAAAGAAAGAAAGAAAGAAAGAAAAAGAAAGAAAGAAAAAGAAAGAAAAAGCCTGTTTTTTCACGTCAGTTCATGCAGACTTAGGAAATCAATGATTGAGTCTCTGTATTTTCCATGGACTCAAAGCCATGCATTTCAATTACACTAGTTACTTTTTCAGGCTTTTCTTCCCATTAGCCATATTTAATAGTCAGTGTCTGTTTGTGCTGAATATTGGTAGCAATAATTTCTGTAGCTTTACTGTCTAGTTTACTCTTACAGATTAGCAGTTTTTCCTACCTGTATTTATACAATTTAATTACCTTCCCTTGCCTTTTTCAGTCTTTGGCTAGATATAAATCAGCATGTCATTGAGTAGGAATCATTTTATCCCAAATCTATCTGTTAACTGTAAATGGATTTTCTAAATCAAGTGTATGTTTAAGACTAGAACTTACCTCCCATGTCTAGGAAACAGTTATTTTTCTTGGTCCAATGACTAGAAAAAGCCTAGAAAGGTCTAAAATAGAATGCTTATGAAAATACTTATGAAAATACTTCTAGTAAACCATACAACAGTATCCTGTCTCCAGGATAGATGTATGAGCTCAGACTGCATGTAGTAAATTCCACAGCACTGGAATTACATTAATTTTACATTGAGCTCAGTAAATGGAAATGTACTTCTGTAGCCTGAACCTAATGTCATGGATTTATTTTAGAACATAAATAAAATTCAGTTTTGACAGACATAATTAAATAGGAAGATATTTTTGTTTATCTGTCATACTTGAAAGAAAACCAACCAAATCAAGCCAGAACAAATAGATTTGTATGTGAGCACAAACACTTAATTATGGAATTGCTTCAGCCTTCATGTCATTTGGTCAAGGTTCTTTTTTTCCCTCAAGCAGCAAAGTAGTCTGCTGGCAGCTAATGAGGTGAAAATAAACAAGGATAATTATAAATTGCATAATTAACATATTTTTCCACTATAAATATTGATTTGTTTAAAATGAATTTGATGTTTTTGATAAGTTTCCAAATTTAAAAGTGGGAGAGAAAGGAATATTTTTAATGACAAATGATTCCGTAGGATATCATTTAATGCTTATTTTCTATTTGTTACTTCTGAAATGTTGAATTTCAACCAACACATTAATATCTCACCATAGAGATATCAATTTACACTTTGTAACATATTAAAACTAAATATTTATTTTGAATAATTAAGTAATTACCATTATGATTTTAAGGTATTTTAACCTTTTCCTCAATGGGAAAAAAACGTAATTGAAACTGCCAAGCTATAATATAAACCTCCAATACAGTCCTTCTAATTTACATGGGGCAGTATTCCTACGTGGAGAAATCAGCTGTGATTTTCAGTAGTTCCTCAATACTATATTGAAACATATTCCCAGGTTGGATTTACCATATTAAGGATCACTTTATATCCATGGAGATTTAAACAGATCTAAGGATCTAAGACTTGAATCACTCTCTAAAGATACCACCTCGTTCTTTCAGTTGACAGTAAACAGAGAGATTAGCACATGTAGAATATTACTTTTGCTTCCTTCAGGATAGTGAACTGAATCTTGGACAAAGGGAAATGACCTGCATCACCTTGAGCAGGTGGGGTATAACCTTAACTCTGTGCAAATCATACAATTTTGAAATTTCCTAGCATTAAAAATTTGTACAACTGAAGACCTAGCATTTTTCTACAAAAATACTTCTCAGAGTGCAGGTGCAAAATTTTAATTAATTCCATAGGTAATTTCTTCTTTTCTCTGATCTACTTTAGAAGCTTCTTGAATGTTTTGCTCTCATTGCCCACCTGCAGAACTGCCATTGACAGAAACTTGAATACTGCACAGGGAATTAGTAGTTGTGGATGGGAATAAAGAACTATCCTGCAGATACAGTGGGCTCACTTGTGTTTCTGCAGAGTCTGAGACAAACTGGGAGGAAAAGAAAAAGTGGGGGTGGGACTGAGTGCATTTCTTCTGTAATTCTGATTTTCGGTAATGTCACTGCAATGATTTCCGCAGGGCCCTACAGATAAAAAAGGCAAAAACTAGGACCATTGTTACTTTATAGAGAGGGATCTTCAGGGAGAGAGGATATCTGTTCTTAAGCCAGCCAATGCCTTTTGAAAATCATAGTGGTTGTCAACATAGCATGTTCATTACTTCTGACAGAAGAGCAAAAAACATCCAAAATAGGTCGGACACAACTGCTTTTGGTTTATTGTAATGATTTTAATCAGTTAGGTTGAGTAATTTCTTAAAGCTGTTTGTTTCTGTTTGCACCCTGCAGGACTGGGGTGCTGTGCATTATTACATGGGTGCAAGAGGTGTTGGGAACACTCCCTCATCACAGAGTGCCAGTGATGTACAGGCCCTTGACTATAGTACATCTCTTTGAGATGAATAGCTTTACTTTATCCTCCACTCCACAAGCAAGCAGCCAAACAAATAATAACTGCCTTGTATTTTCCTCTCCTCCCTCTTTGAACCCTGCCCCAAGATCCATCTGCACTGGCATTGCTATAATGTAACAAAACACATGAAAATTATTTTATCAAGGAATACACTTAAACCCAAGTATGAACAGACTAAACTATTTAATTTAAGAGGTACATGCACTGTTTCAGAGATGAGATTTGCAGAGCCAACTATATTTCACCACTGCAGAAAGAAAGAACTGGAGATTGAATGGAAATAGTGCTAAAATAACTTCAGTAGAGAAACATAGCTTTAGACTAATATACCAGTCACAAACTTCCAGTTTAATCAGAAAATGCAGACTCCCAGAGATTAGCCTGCAGAGAAATTCAGTAGCTCTCACATTTGATTTCAGGTCAGAGTTAATGTTAATTTTCCAGATATCTAAATACTGCCACATTAAATCATTTTCTTTAAAAAGATATGAGAAAAGTCAGTACATGCTTTACAGAAGCATTGCATTTATCATATATGTCTCTATGAAGAAACCCGCCCTATACTTCAGGCTGAGTTCATCTATACTTCTAAGAACTTAAGTAATGATCTGAATAAAAAGGAATATTTCTCTGACATGGTAAACATACTATCCAAAATAGCAATGGGAAAGTATAGAACTTCAACTTTCTCAGATTTTAAAACTATTTTTTCTACTAATTTCCTATCAAAAATGTGCTAGAACTGATCCTAGTGCCATTTTTATCACTAAATATTGACGTTTATATGTAAAGCTAATATACTAAAAGCATTTGACAAAGTACATTCTCTTTGCTCTCAGAAGTAACAGCTAGAGACCTCAATTAAATCAAAAGTATACCCTATACATTCTCAGAACTAAAAACAAAAAAGGTTTAACCGATTCCAAACTTATATCCTTTGTTCTTTCCTCTCTTCCAAATTTATATCCTTTGTTCTCTCTGATGATATTTAAAATGTTTTCCCTCCATGTATTTCTGCATAGGCATACATCTAAGGTTCACAGTATGATTTCTGGGTATGCAGTAAGACAAAATAAACAAAACAGAAGAAAACAACACCAAATCAAACATGAATAAAATCTGGGACTGTATGCAGCTGAAATGGTTCTGTTAGCTGTAGCTGAAAAGAGAGCTGGGTGATTATTTGTCATGTTTAATAAATGATGAAATTAATAGGGTTTATATCGACAAAGCACCTAGCGATAAAAAATAAAAAATACACGCAAGAAAAAGTATATTTTCCCATTTTTAAACTTTCTTCTAAAACATCCAATGTGGACCTATTAATACTTTATTTGATAATTATATATTTATGCATTTACCAACATTTACCAACATATATATTCTACTTTCAATCCATGTTATTCCAGTAGTAATACCTTTAAGGCATCTACAAGATCTTTTTTTTTTTTTCTCAAAGATCTTGTAGATGCCTTAAAAATACCACATATTTTCAAAATGAACTCTGACAGAAGGTTCTCCTATCCCCTGTTATTATTGCGTACTGTATTGCTGATCATCAAGAGAAGATTAAGTGAAGATGAATAATGTGTTCTCTTCTAGTAATAACTACTTCCCAGAACCAGGTGAATTCCCTCACTAAAACTGAGGAAAACTGATAAAAAAACAGGATTTTTACCTTAGAGATGGAGAACTAAGTATAGCAATCAGACTTCCTGAGAGGTGTGAGCACTGACCACAGAAAATGAATATGATTTGATGCATTTTAAGAGGACATTTGTTATAAAGTTTCCTAACTCAACATTTGTATTCCATAAACCACATAAGAAATGTATTTTACTAGCCCAAAATTTTAGATATCTGTGCTTTTTTGTTTGTTTGTTTTTTTTTTGTCTTTTTTATGAATAGTTTGTTGTGCCATGGAATTATTCTTGTGATGATAATGGTGTGTTTAGTGCAGGGAGGAGTTTTTCAAAGAGAAGAAAGTTACACTGTCCATGTTAACAACTTCAAAATCAACCTGCTAATATCAGAGGGGGAGAAAGTGCAGTCTTCAGCAAAAATAATTTTCTGCTTTCATGAAACAAACATGCCTTTATAGATTGTTTTTCATTGAAGTATGTAGCTGTGTAATGTAGCTGCATCTTTCATAGTGATAGGTATAACAGAGCATCTTAAAATCCAGATTTAAGCAGTGTTTCCTCAGTCACTGACGTTTAACACAAGACGCTCAAGTATGTTAGTGGACATTAGAAAAAGATTGTAATCAACAGATGGGGAATCTGGGTATATCTCAAAGGGGTTTTAAGCTCTGCCAGTATAAAATCAGAAGGACAGTCTTGGAATGCGAGGAGATGGAGTAGCCCTCTATGGGAGAGAGC